>NC_034413.1:31282224-31384294 GCF_002078875.1 Numida meleagris | reverse complement strand
TTGTAGCAAGTTCAGAACCCTTACTATGTAGGAGCAAACAGCACTGCTCAGTGACTACATCTAAACACGGCACAGGGTTTGAAAGAAGAGAAGTAGTTTTCTGAAGGACGACCACACTGTGGTTCCAGATGTCGCTGTACCGAGAGCAGTGCAGCTTCACGGGGGCTTCGCTCCCCCAGGGGGCGGACAGAAAGGGCAATTTACTGGATAGTACCCAGGACCTTGCTTAAAACTTCATAGGACATCTTTTGTTAAGTTCTTAGGAGCCAAGTAGAAATTAACAGAAACCAAAAATCAAATGATGATTTTAATAGACTTTAGAACAGAGTGTACGAGTATAAAACACTGGTTTTGTATTTCAAAAGTTGCAGGAAGATAGCCGGTCATTTTAAACAGTCTTCTACAAAACATATGCCAGTAGATTACATAAAAGACACTATATACAATATAAAAGAGCAGAAAACAATCCTCACTGTAAAAATAATTTAAAACAAAGTATTTCAATTTGAAATATCTCCTATAGCACAAACTAATACATTGTAACATGCAAGTGAAAACTAAACATATTGCATTCTTTAGTGTAGCCAAATAAAAGCTGTATTAAATTTGGACAATGAGACAACATGCCAACATTTTTAGATGAATACAGAAAGCTGTTCTTAAATATTCACTAAGTGATGTATCTTATGTTCAAAGAACAGCTACTATACATCTCCAAAATGTAATAAATATTAAAGCAAAGTATATGAATAATCTACATCGTGGAGTTCATTTGGGCCAATGTTGAAAAAGTGGTTTATATAAAAATGCTGATTCACTTACTACTCCACTGTGCAATTTTACAAAATAATTCTAAAGGCTTGGAAACAATCTGCACTTGAAAATTTGCAACATCCAGTTTTAAGGCAGCCTAGCACTTTAATACGCAGTGTGATAATTGGAGTAGCTGCTTTGCTTCTAAGATGCACGTTAGAGCTAGCAGGTGGAAAATCACGTTCCCCATCTGGGACATCAGCTCAAAGCAGCATGTCTCCAGGTGGGGTGATTAATCTGTATTTCACCCATGCAGCAGTGGAAGCAGAGGCTCTTGCTCTCTGAGCAAGTTTCTTCTGATTCTGTCACCTCTGTAAGTGTGACAAGAAGGGATTTGGTTTTTGTGCCTTCTCACGTGCCAGTAGGAACGTTATTCTGTACTCAGCCAAGCCTCCGTGTTAGAGCCTTGGCAATTGATCAAATACTATTGTTAATGCAAGCTGCACTGTATTTGACTTTTTGTTTACAACATGAAAAACTTCTACCATAGGGAATCCATTTTGTTTAAAATACTGGTGTTCCAGTATTATAACCGCTAAGGAGCCAATGTCAACATTGCTTCATGTCCACAGGAAGTATTAAGCTCAGTAACTGAAGCATTTTCACAGCACTTCTTATCAGTCTAAAAAAGATTAGGAGTTTTCAAGTGCTTACTGTCTTGTTTCCATTTTTAACTATCTACTCACATTTAAGTATGTCTCAAACATACAAACTAACTGTTAAAGCAAAAAATTAGCTGCCACAGTCGGTCTTAGAAAATGCCAGTGTTTAATGATAGGCTATGCGAGAACGAAAGGTTTAGCAGAAGCGTAAGGAGTTTTAAATAAACCAAACTGTTACAAAGCAAAAAGTGTGATAATACCATTCTTTGGTCTAAATTAGCTGTTCCCTTTTATATTAGTTTAACATTCCAATGGCTTTTTCAAAACTGTTTAAAAATAATATAAGCTGAAATTTATTATGCAAAATAGGTATTATATACATGGATGCTTGATCAGACAGATGACTTAAAAGTGAACATAGTAACAATCGCTTAGATATTCCTAGTACCTTAAAAAAAAAGTTAGTGTTGAGTGTGCAGTAAGAGAATTTTATTGAAAAAGGTAAAAAACTAAGCATGAAAATCTGTTTTAGTTGTTTATAAACACCACATCCTTATGGTTTCCTTGCTCTATATCCAGACATAAACATTCATCCTGACATGCCAAAGCTCCTAATGCTGGTGGAAAATTCCTGTAACCAGTGATCATTTTACAGCTTGTTGCTTGTTGGATGATCATTCCCTGCAGCTTCATTTGTGTAGGCTGATTCATCAGCTGCATCTTGTTCAATTCCATCTTCCCCAAATGCAGCTTCCTCTTCCCTTTCTGGAGCATCCTCATCCTCTATGCCATTGTAAAACTCTTCAATCTCACTCTCATCCTCCACATCTAAGCTCTGACTACGACAAGAGCCACTTTCACTACTACTCCCACAAGAGCTAGAAGATATCATATCGTCTTCAGAATCTGAGTATACCTCAGCTCCATGGAAAATATAGCGATTTGGTGGTAAAAATAGATACTGAGTACCTGAAACAGAATTTAACAAGTCAGTATCACAGAGTGGTTGAGGTAGGAAGGGAGCTCTGGAGGTCACCTGGTCCAATACCCCTGCTCAAGCAGGGGCAACTAGAGCAGGCTGCCCAGCAGAAACAAAAAGCTGAAATTATTCAGACAAGATCTTTCAGACTTCTGGTTAAAAATTACCTGCACTGATGTATTTTCAAAAGTTAAGCTAATATGACAAATACAATTACATTAGAAACTTGTATTTCAGTGTGTTGTTAGGAACAGCGTTTAACAAATGCTCCGCTGGGAAGCTAAACGTTCCTTCTCCTCCCTCCCTTTGATGTAAAAGCAGCATTTAAACTCGAATGTTTAGTAGAGCTATTTGTTGGTACACGTTGTATTCACAGCTAGAATGCAACTGGTTGTACCACAGAATTGGAACCCCCCACACAGAGTACTTGACAAAATTCAGACAGCCTTTGCTTTAGAGAACTGCAACTTAATGCCTGGTTCTCCGCCATCACTGACTTTCTAGCGCGATTACTTGTTACATCAGTTAACAGACTGCACGCTGGAAGGCTTCTTTGAAAAGTCTGATATTTCTTTCAGAACATGTCTGGCTCCAACTGCGTGATTTGCTTTTCAAATCTCACTGTGACTTTGTCACTCTGTCCTACAAGATGGCTGTCAGGCCAAACTGGGACATGGTGTGCCTGGTGCCTTAAAGCCCCAAGATCAGTACAGTTTTTCTGGAAACGCATTAGAAAATGTTAGAAAGGTGGGTTTATTTTCGATACTTAGCTTCAACCTCCTGAACTCTGATCTTTCTAGGGAGTTTGTAATCACTGATTATAAAACCTGTTCTAAGTTACAGAAAGTTTTCCTATTGGGTTCTCCAAAAGAAATAAACTCTGCAGTGATGATGAAAAACGTAGCTACTTGTCTGAGCAGAAATAACCACAAAAAACACTGATTCCCTCAAGGGCAACTTATTTATTGCTCTAAAGTAAGTCTAGAGTAAACACTTAAGTCAAAATCTGCAAGAGAATGAAATAAGTTAACACTTACCATCCAGCCTTTTGCTAATCTGTTCTTTTGCAGATCTGTTTACCCAGCACTTCTTCACTATTTCATTTTTTTCTTTGCTTTCTCCATTGTTAGTTCCATTTTCCTTCATTGTTTCAGAGTTCATTAATTCACTAGTAGTATTTTCAGGGTTTTCAGAGGACGCCTGTGTGTCTTGAAGCTTTTCCTCTGTGCAGATCCCTTTAGTTTCAGTGGCAGGATCACAGTTTTCTACCTTACATTCAGCTGCATGTTCTGAGGGTGCCACCAAAGTATCTGGTGGAGTCACGCATTCTGGTGAACCAGAGTCTTCCGAAATGTTTAAGGGTGTAGGTGGTAGCTCAGATGAGTGCATTTCGAGCTCTTTGTGCATTCGTGGAGGCTTTTCTGTTATTTCTGAAAGTTTTACTGAGTTGTAGCAAAGTTTTGTATATTCACTACCTAGCCTTTGACATAATTCATTAATAATAACGTCACAGTCTCCGAGAAGCTCCACATCAAAGTGTAGATGAGGCAAAGGTTCCCTATTGATTAAGATCTGAGGCACTTCATGGGGGATGGAACCTAAACATAGAAAAGACAGGTTAAAGACAGGCATTTTGGTTTTACTTTTTCTTGGCAGATCTTTGGTAAAACTTTAATTTCTCACAGTTGTCTTCAGACAGATCTGGAGTACATCTTAAATGTAACAAAGCTGAAGTGGTGCTGTGAGGTGCCATGCCTACATAGTCTGTCTAGACTTTTCCCCATTTTTTGCAGTAAAAGGTGTTTTTCTATTTCACCACTAAGAAACCCATTCGCAAAAGCGTTGACTACAGCAATGTTTGGTCACATGTTAAGAAGATTATTAGAGTACTATAATTTTTTTTGAAGGATTGCAATGATGATGTGCATTCATCTTATGTACTTAAGTGCACACAAAATATACTGCTAGTAATTGGCATTCTCTTAATTACGTCAAAATATTTACAGGTACAGTCTATGATGTAAAGGGTTGCTTAACACATTTCTGACATTCTGGGCTCCAAAACCCATCAGTCTGATACCCTCGTATTCACTGGTTCTTCAGATAACTAACTAATGAAATTCAATTCATGAATGGAGCAATGGTTTGTGGATCCTAACTTTCCCACCGGCCTGAACACAAGGCTCTGCCTCTTGTATAAAGAAGAGGGTGTTACTACAACAGTGCTGGCTGTGGTGCTGTCCTGTGTGAGCAGCAGGTGGCTGACACAGGCCCTTTTCAGGCTTGCATGTTAAGAGTACGAGTTAAGTTGTGCGCTTAATAGGCAAATAATTAACCTGGGATTGTATCTTCTCAACCCTCCTGAAGGACGCTTTTTTTTTTTTGTAATAGCACAGATAGTTTTCCTTACCACTTTTAACAACTAAGGATCCAAATGGTCTTGCACTATATAATGCCCACTACGTATCATGTAGCATAAAATATTGACTTTAATTACAGCTTAGACACCTGATGTAGCTGGTCCTTTTTTTGATACTACATTTATCTTTCAAAAGACAATTACTTTCTAAATCTTAGAAGTAATTTCAAAAGCATATTATGAACAGAGAAATAAATTAATCTCAGAACAAAGACATTCAACTTTTAGCAAAGTAGTTTTTTGGATTATAAATTCATTACTTCGAGATCTCTACTCTGCCTTGGATGTAGAAAAAGCACTCAGAATTTGTTATTTTGCCCATTTTGTGTTTCAGCTTTACACTCATATTAGAAAGTTAAGTATCTAACCTAGTTTCTTCACTGAATCACACCACAAGCCTTGCTGGAACTCTTAACTGAGAATTTTACTTTCACCCATCTTTTGTGAAAGAATTTTCCAGTGACAGTCACTTACTTGGAATCAGTGCTACTGGTCTTACTTTCAGTGAAGACCCAATGACAATAAGGAGATCAACTTCATTTTTGTCATACTTCATGGCGCGGTGGAACTGCTCAGGTAAATTCTCTCCAAAGAACACTATGTCAGGCTTCATGATAGCAAGTGGTTCATCAGGCGGACAGCGAGGACATCTAGGAACAACCTGCAGTAGAGTAGCTTTTATCACTACTGTGGCTGCAACCTCGAAAGCCTCACATTTTAGCAATTCATAGTGGCTTATTCTGGCATAAGACAAAAGTTTCAGTGATATTCCTCATCTATTTTTTCTGTTGCTGTACATCTGAATACATTTCTTACTCTAGTCTGCGCACAGAACTACAGCGGGAATGAAGAGGGAGTCCTTTTATGTCAAAACAGAAACAACAAAAAATCTACACCTCAGTTCTTAGCTAACAACTAAGCCCAAGTCTGGATGTCACATTCAACACTAATGTGTAATTACCTCCTAGTGGAGAGGAATATATTTTTTGGTTTTATCAGAAGCTTCAATTTCACTATCAGTTTCTGCAGTCTGCTATAAACCCCTTCCTAATCAAACAGTACGTTATAGAGTGTTACCTCTCTACTTTCTCTTCTCCAACCTCCAAAGAGAGGTTGCATAAAGCAACGTGGCACTGTAGCAGGTGGCTAGCAAAAAGCATACAGAACAAGAATATAGGAAGATCTTTTGACTGGTCTCCATTTTAAAATTTCCAATTCCTCCAAAAAGAGAGCAGAAGTGGACGCTAGTTTTGTTTGTGGAGAAGTAGAGTCCTTTTCCTCTTGAAACCACGGGGTTTTCTGATCTTTTTGACCTCTTTCAACTTAATACTTTTTCAGGGAGAAGAAAAGCAAACAGGTGAGTGATGCAAGTATAGAGAGACAAGACTTTACTACTGAGCAATTTTTCTTTCAAATTATTTTCTCAGCTGTCATCTTGAAAGTAAAATACCCCAGAATAAATCTAAGGAGCTAAATACAGCTGCAGTCCTATAGCAGTAATTACAAGCAAATGAGTGCTTTATGGAAGTGTAAAGAGATGTATGAGACCAGTTATAATAGGAAAATGCAAAGGAGAGACTTAAATGCACAACTGCTGGTTTTTGATGTCTGTAGTAGGACCAAAGACAATGCTTTCCATACGAGAAAGCATCAAAAGTAAAAGGTTTCCTCTATGGTGTGAAAGAACCTCCTCCAAAATTCAAGTCTTGAAATAATCTAATCCTTCTTTGAAGAAATCTCTCTACTAGAAATGTGTAAGAAGTGATACAGCACAAGAACTAGGAAGTGGTATAGAGAAAATCTTCATGACTTTACCCAAGGTGAGGAGTAACATCCCAACCAACTAAATAATTCCCCAAAACAGAGTAGGGAAAAATCTTGAGATTTTTTTCCTTGGATCTTTACATATTAGAAAGAAAGCTAACAACACACCAACATCTGAAACTTTTCTGACACTTTTTACCCTGCTATTTCTTCTGCCAAAGGAAGTAATGCTTTTGCATTTTAAATTGGATGGCGTAGGAAATAAATTTATTTGCTCTGTATTAGGAAGAAAACAAACATCTCTAACTTCTGATTTAGTTTAAAAAGACCAACTCATAGTAACTGTTTCCATCATCTCCCACGGGAAGTCCAATAATGTTATCTAATGGATCTGCATACAGCAACTGCTGTCCCTGTCCAAATCACCTGAGTTACTGTAAAGGGGCCCATACATAGGTTTCACTACACTACTCACCAGCTTCTCTGCTAATCCTCAGAAAGGTCATCAGTAAGGGGGAGATCTATTCCAAGAGCTGAAATTGATACCAAGAAGTTAAGGCTAGATAGCTGGCTTCTCAGCTGTCTAGGATCCTCCCTCCCTCCAGGGGTAGCACAGCCCAGAACCACACCATCTCTGCTGCTCTATTTGTCTAAGGAAAGAGAACTGGAATTCCTCATTAGCTGTGGATGTATCAAAAACAAGATCGGTAAAGATTGTGTGTTGATTTAAGAACATCCAAGAACAGGTGTGTGTTTCTCTGGGCCTTTTCATCTTAACCTGAGATGCCTTTGCTGTTTCCTGAAGCTGCTTAAAGTAGTCAAAAGCAGAGTGGAACTGGCATTTTTGAAAACAATCAAAAATAGTTTTACTCTGAAGTTTTTTTTTTTTTCTGTAGGATTTATAAACGCTGCTGTTTCTTGTGTAGCAGGATGGTTGCGTACAGCAACCTAGAAAAAGAATCATGCTGTGGGGAACTAGCATGTTACCAGAGAACTGGCAAAATAAAAACAAAAAAATGAAGAGCAGTGGTGAGAAACTGGTAGTTTAAGTATCTCTCTCTAGTATGTTGAAAGGAAATCCTGCCAGGAAGATGCTAAATAGACTTACTTTGTTGTGAAGCACTTAAAACTGTTGAAGAAATGTGCAGAGCCAAGAATGCTAATATTTTTATGGAAAACAGGA
The DNA here is from genome assembly GCF_002078875.1 of Numida meleagris. Classification (NCBI taxonomy): domain Eukaryota; kingdom Metazoa; phylum Chordata; class Aves; order Galliformes; family Numididae; genus Numida; species Numida meleagris. The sequence goes on along the minus strand of NC_034413.1, from coordinate 31,376,534 downwards.
CCTGGGGTCACATATAACTAAACTTCCAAGTAGTGAAGGACAGCAGAGAATATGAGCTGGACTTCCTCTTGGGACTAACTCCCCAAACCATTTTTTGAGAAAAGAACTATTGAAATTGGCAGTGTTTTGTTGCATAAGTACAGAACCAGTTTCTTTTGATAATTAAGGAATTCTGTATTCTGGAGAAGAAACAGAAAAATCAACTGTGTAGCACTTGTTTGGGAAGCAGAGATATTGATGGCAAATAGAACAATTTTTTTTTGGAAAGATACTCTTTTTCCAATGGTGCTATTTCTTGTCACATGAAAAAAATATATATATGTAGATCTATATATATATATATACACACACACACACATTCAGCAATAAGTATATTCATTTTGTGGAATAACAGTAATTCAGTATTACAGCTAGGGCCTGCTCTGGATAAATATACCTGTCAAACATACTGTAAGGTTAGGGCTGATAGACTGAATGTTTCTTGGGAAAGACCCCCTCGTTCAGAAGTACTGTTGTGCAGCCTTCTCTCCCTGTCCCTATGCTCCCACTACTGGCCATGAGCAGGGACATGCCATTAGGGCACAAGTTCAGTTCAGCACATAAAAGGACACTGAAGTGTTGATGGAAGGAATACTTCCACTAACAATCAAAACAGAAAACAACACCATGCTTAGGAACAGTTGTTCAGAGGGAAAAGAAAAACAAATCCCAAATCCCAACCAACTGGCTTTGAGATAAAGAAGCAGCAAACGTCTCTAAGGTAAAGTTCTCAAAAGTAATGTTAATAGAGTAAAACAGATCTCATAGGTATTCTGTATCTTAAAGCTACAAGGCATCAGTCTTCTGCTGTTGACACTTCCTAAAACTTGAAGTCAAACATCTCTTAGGAAAGGCTTTCATTGAATTCTATTTCAGATGTAATGCTTCAAAGACGTTTCTCTGTTTCTCATTTAAAGTTGCAACTGTGGACTCAAGTATTTATTGAAAAACATGAAAATGCAGAAAAAACAGTCCCTTTCCATAGGCAAAATCTTTTTGATCAGAGAATTGTCTCTGTCAAAATACAGAGAAGAAATGCAAAGAGGGTCTGACCAAGGCAAAGGTTATTCTACTCTGACAGAGCAGAACTAACTCTGGGGTTGGCCTTGAAGCGCTTCATGCCCAAATGTGAGGAATTCCAAACATAAAATAGTTTGGAAGTTCTTGGGTGCATATCAGTGCATATCAGATATCTCATTTCATCTTGCTTGCTCAGAGGCTGCTTTACGGTAGCATTTTCTCCATGCATCATCTACATTTTCAGCATTTTGAATGCAGGTAAATGCTTTAAGAGCAACTGATGTTATAAATAGCTAGGAATACTTTCTCTGTGTGACTGAGAGCTCAGATTACCCTAAGACAGGTATAAATCCAACTTTCTGCTTACCACATTAACTTCTGCTCTTTTCAGAATTGCCATTAGAAACAGACTCCAATGGTTTTGGTTCTACTTATTCCCCATTACCTAATTTTTGCAGTGTAGTAATTCAGTATATTTTTTAAATACAAGAGCAAATGCTAAAATATAGATAGGTACTTAAGAAACACAAGAAAGTTTTTTTTTTTTTAATCATATGCCTTTAAAGAATGCACATCTTTTAAGTAATGCTTTGTTTAGTTTTCAAGTTACTTACTTGAAAGCTGCAGTGATTTAAAGTAAGTTTTTACCTGATTGAAAATATCTCCTCGAACAACTTCGCAGTCAACTTTGTATTTACAGATCAGGCAGGAAGCTGTTGCAAAGGAACCTAGTAGGGGAAAAAAAAACATTTTATTTTATTTATTTATTTTTTACTTCTGCAAGGACTTTCAGTAATTTGGTCTTTTTGCCAAAGATGCTATGACACAAAGGCTGTTAAATTGCAGTGCTAACAAAAAGCGATAAAACTAAAGTCCTTAAACAGTTATTTAAAGTTAAGAGAAGATGTCTGTGGCACTAAAGGTAGTTATAAATGTTAGCCAGGAGAAAGTCTGTTTTAGGAGTAGGATATACGGAATGTATGGAAACACAAAATACGCTGTATCATTCTCCTACTTCCCATTTCCACCTTCATACAATTAATAGAAGTGGTGACAGCTCTGCCTCATCAGCAGCAGGACATGAGCCCACACCAATCTCAGCTCGTTTTCAAAGAGCAAAATAGCTATGAAAATGCATTACTGAAGACTTCATTATAGGCAACTAAGTAGCAGTACCGTTCCTCTCAGTAGCTGTGAACAGTTATAATGTTCACATTATAATAGCGCTCTGGACTTAGCATTCAGCTTAGCTACCATGTCACTGTTTGGCAAGATTGTGTTGAGTTGCTCTACAGAGCTCTTGCAGCCCTGTTCTAACACAGCTGAAGGTGAGCCTGAAATCTGGTAGAGCACTCCTGTCTTCATCTGTCTGAAGGCAAACCTTATCTCCTGGCTAGAACATGTTAACAGTGGGAAATCACTGGGGCAAAAACTTTGAGACAAGGCTTAAAAAAATAATTTGGGGATCTCTGACCTTGCACTGGAATGTGCCAAGATCTCACAGCTAGACAATGAATAGATACTGAAGTACGAACCCTTAAATCACTACTTTCAGTTTCTCTTTAACCACTACCATTAGACAACCAGCTAGCACTAAGCAGCATAACTGTAGTGTGGATAGCTTAATAGGCTCAAAATAACCTTTGCTAATTTCCAAAAGCCTCAGAATCCACTGTACTTTTAAAAAGAATATTTTTTTATTTGAAAAATCATCTGATACAGGATATACACTAAAGCTGGCCTGAAATCTAATTACTGTATCATGCAACTGAAAAAAAACAAAAACATTTCTGTGTGTCAGTGATGTGCAAAAACACAGCCAAATAAGAATTTTGTGATAAATACCTAATTAGGAATGGCTTCCAAAAGAAAATGCATTATATGCTGAATACACATGGAAACTGGATTTGGGTTATTCTGTGGGGTGGACACTATTCTGTACTCTTTGGTTACAACAGAGCATTGCATTTCCTCTCTCTCAGTAAAGAAAGGTGACAAATCCAGGACTTGAGTTAAGCTCTGTAGATGAGGAAGATGAGTCTGATCCCTGGAAAAGTGGAACTCTGTAAGAAACAGTTTTAATTAATGGGCAGATTGCCACTCTGGTATCAGGCTGGCATCCCTAAACTACTGACAGCTGAGACAAAGAAGAACAAAGTATCACTTCATCCAAAGATCACCTGGGATACCGTGGTAACAGTATCAACTTCAACAGTGGGTCTGTTAGAGGCAGAAGGAGCCATTCCTTCCCTAGTAGCTGTTAGGATCGGTTGAAAGGCATCTGGTGATACTTCCTTCTTTCCTGATACTTTGTTCTTTCCCCCCTCGCTAGGAGAGCAGCCCTGTATATTCTTAACTGGAGACCAAGGTTTATTGTTGTTAACTTAGAAGTTAACTTCTTCAGTTCCAGTTCTACTGCTGACACCAGCGTTAAGTCAGGTCTCACAAACATGCTAACATTGCTTTTAAGCAATTTATTTGCAATAGGAAATGCACTTTAAGAAATCTTAAGTGTCCTTTCCTTAAAAACACATCCTTGACCTTTTAACTTGACATTTGCAAGTCTTTGGAAATGGTAAGCACATCAAGCAATTAACTAGGAGGTTCCATTTAATTTGGTATAATAATTAGAGAATGTTTGACACTGAAAATGTAACAAAATGATCATTTCAATGACGGAGTAATCCACAATATGTATCTGAGGTAAATCCCTGAAGTGACGGGACATTTTAAGATTTCAACAGAATGTATTCTAAATAATCAGCAGCTAAACTCTATTTCTTTACCAGACAATTTCCACACTGTGTTCTCTTACATGAATATAAAGAAGTACCAATTACAAGGTCTACGCTTGTAGATCTTCACTGATGCACAAAGACCACCATTTATCTTGCATTATTTATGAAAGTACTATTTCTGCTAGAAACGTTTCTGCTTTAAATACTTGAACTAACTCACAAAAAAAGAAAGAAAGGGGGAAAAAAAGGTAGCATTTTCAAGTTGTATAGTACACAGTCATGTAAGCAGCAGAGGCTCATGAAATACACGTGCCTTGGTCAAGCTTATCCTTGTCTTGTCCCTCATCTTCCCACTGACTTGGGGACATGGGTTTCCATTCATTCTCCTGTTGAATTTAAGAAGCATGGTGGAACATACCAAGAAACATTTTTAAAAGTAACTCTAAAATTCACTGAAGCTGTAATTTCAAATTAAAGAAAGATTAATGCATTTCATGAAATAACCCAATATATGAGAGTGTTGGCTACAACTATGAAATTGGGTCTTACTGGATGCGTCTGAAGAAAATGTTTCTCAGCCTCTCTCTCTCCGTAATGTTTTCTTTAGTTATTCTATTGGTAACAGTTTTACTTAGTATACTAAATACTATTTTAAAAGCAGAATATTTGTTTCTGAGAGATACCAGTTTAAGGAAAATATCAATGCCAATAGCAATTACCTTGTCACCTGCACCAGTAAGCATCATTCCTACTCATAAAAAAAATAAGGAAAGGGAAACTAAAATTACTGACCATGACATTGAATTATCCTTTGGATTCCTGCAACCTGTTCCAATGTGTCTATGTTCTGAGTATAGTTGCGAAGCAATTTTCCTTCTTTATCCATCAAAGCTATGAACTTGTGGCAGAGAGATGGCTGGAATTGGCCCGGATAGATTTCCTATGGAATTCAAAAGTACATTAGAAAGTGTGTATGAATACACAGCATCTTTATTCCAACTGTAGCAATTATGTACTCATTTTCTGTAATCATCCCCTTTGCATTTTGCCCTCTCTCAGATCCAACACTTCTTTCACCAGCTGAACTTCTCATCATACCACGATGAATTGCTCCTTGCAGTAGCTGGTACTTTGTTCTTCACGCAGCACAAGAACAAGGTCTAGGTCTTCTTCAGTTTTGAGAACTATAAAATGTGAACCGTTTTCTTCCCCTTCTTCCAAGTAACCTCACTATTTGTATTAGAAATGTGGTTTTACTGCAGTCAGACAAAAAAAATTCATGAAGAACTTGGATTCTGTTTTTTTGGTTAAAGATAAGCAGTTTTTATTCATCAACAGTACTGACAGCCATTGCTGGGCTCTCATTCTCTAGCAAACAGAACTACAGATTGGACATAAAGAAGAAGGCAGGTGGCACTGAGATGAGTTTTGCCAATTTATCCAGTTACAACAGTCATCAAGGCAAAATCAAGTGGCTTAGAAGAGCAATTCCACTGGCCTAGACAGACGCTCAGCCTTTCTGCTAAATCAAGGAAGAGGAGGTAGCCATTTCTAAGGCGTATATAGGAAGAAATGTGCACACTTTTATGGAATGATTTGATGTCTCCTCACAGTGAATAAAGGAGCACGCTAGAAGGAAAAAATGTGGGCACTCAGCTGATAGCTTCATATGGGGAACCTCTGCCTAGAGCTGCCCAGTCAGGCAGTACCTCTGGTTGCTGTGTGACAAGGAGGCTGGAAGCAGCAGCACTCTGTTGCTCAGGAGCACCTCTGAAGAGGAGGAGCTTGAATTCTAGGCCCTCTGCTCTCCTGTCATTCTTCTGCCACTGAACAGCAACTGGGCTGCAGTCTCATCTGGGGAAGTCAGGCCTTTGTACAGAAAGTAAGCAAGGAGAGGCTGCCTACCTTTACCAGCAGATACCAAAAGCTGAACCAAAAAGTTGAGCACAACAGTGAACTGTTATCTGTGTGACAGCTCTGCTCTCAGCGAATGCCACAGCCTAACCATTAACAAACAAAAGAGAATTTTTGGAAGTTTTTCCCCCAAATATTTCAAGTTACTCTTATTTCTGAAGCTATATAGGTCTTTGGATTTAAACTGCAGCACTGATCAACGTTTGCTCACAGTGGTATCACCTAGATTATGACTAGGCTGTTACACAATTACCAGCAGATGGTAATATGGTCCTAAGAGCTTTTCTATCTTAGTCTGAACAAGCAAGACATGCTCTGCCGCCAGTAACTATACAAATGAATATGGGATGCATGGGAGAGAATACTTATAGGAAATAAAGAAAGGACAGACTTTACACTGAACAAGTGGAAACAAGCACTTGTACAGAGGAATCAATAAAGCAGGAAGCAAGATGAGTTTACAGCACTAACAGTGAGAAAAGTAAAACTGACTAGAGAACTAGAAATGCACGTCCATACAGTGATAAAGGGTGGATCTCTTGGCACACATGTAAGAAGATACGGGAAATGAGGCAAAGCCGACAGTACGCATTGACAAGTACATTAAAAATAGAGCAGAGCCCAAGTACAATAGCTGTGCCTTAAAATGTATGTTCTAAAGTGAAAAATTCATTTCTGGGCCCAAGTATGCTAGCTGACTAAATTAGATACTGCTCTGACACAGCAAATAGCTTTCAGAGTTGCTATTGTGTTTCAGGGTTTTCTGTGTTCTTTTTTGTTGTTGTTGCTGTTGTTTATTTTTAATGCTAACTGAAATTATGTCAGTAAAAAATATCAGCCAAATCAAATTTTAACTGTTCTGGTAAAATGTCCACATAGGCAGACCTCAAGTAGTTGGGTTTTTTTTCCCCCCAGTATTAAAAAGTCAAGGCAATGTGTATGCTAATGGACATAAAAATACGTCAGAATTTGGATAGGGTGCTTTTGAGAAAGCCAAGCATCTAAGGAATGCATCCATTTCTCTTTTCCAAGCTTTGGATCAATAATAGAGCAGTAGTACAAACTGTGAGCAAAGGGAGGAAACAGTGAGCACAATTAGCAGTGAGGGATTCTCAGGAGTCCTTACAGGTCCTGTAGAAATACTTCTCTGATTTTGTATTTCCTTCTTGTCTCTGTGATGTCTTTAATTAATCTGATTAATACTGTGAATATCTCTCTGAAAACTGCTTTATCCTCCCTTGTAAGAAATGAGCACACTCCCTGTAAAAAAAGACTTCAATTTTTTTTTTTTTAAGATATACAGATCTTTGTGTCAGCTACATCAAAACCTGAAACAGGAACAAACTTATCAGTGCATGAAATTGCTTCACTCCTCCTAACCATAAAGCGGTAACGTGTGAATATATTGTATGACGTGAAACAGCATGCTACAGCACATCAAATTCAAATTTAGTTTTCCACATTACCTCTGTGCCTGCCAAAAGTTTCTCATTGTATTTTTCAGCAAATGTAGCTGCAGCTAAGAATTTCAAGGATTTTTAAAATTATGACAAAATGTTATTTATCCTTCCTGAAATCACAGAACCGTAAGAGGGTTGCATGCAGTGTAAACTTATAACAGGAACAGCCAAAATAGGCTTTAAAAAAATAAAATATTGCAGAGTCTTTTTAATAAGGCTAATACATGGTTGCACACAATGACCAACGTATCATCTCTGAGGATATAATAGTTTGCAAAGCCCTGCCCAAGGGGAGAGTCATTATGCCACTGAATTAAGTGTCTCATTAAATACCATCTTGTTGAAGAAGAGAGACAGATACCCTTTTGTTAACAGAGCAGTGCAAAATCTCATTTATGCATCTGAAGTATTTTTCTTTACTGACCAAGATAAGATCAATAGGAAAACCATACCTTTGCAAACTTAAAAAATGGCCTGGGATCCTTTCTGAAGTATTCTATATCAAACATTGCTTGAGGATCTGGAAGGTCTGGGAAGTCTACAGCAAGGCGTGCATAGATGCCGTCTCTTGATCTAAAGTCAGGTATTCCACAAGACACAGACACCTGAAATATATTTTTGCAATAAGCAAGACTACATACTGAGCTGTAAGAGCTACTATAACAAGAGCTACTATGGTACTATTTGGGAAACCATATCTCCATACGCTCACATACATTAAGAACAAAACCAGTCTGAGTTCTGTGTTGATCAAACCAATTTCCAGATCACAAGCGGGAGATACAGCACAGAAACCCAACCTGATAACCTGGTCCCAGAAACCTTTAGCACAATCCCTACAGGCAGTAATAGAACACCAGAACTTTCAGTACTGAAAGTCTTGTAAGAAGTGCACAAAGATTTGTTAATTTTTTTTTTCCTTTAACATGCTAAAGAAGTAAGAAAATAGAATCTCACTTCTGATTATAAGAATCCTCTGATAAACTAGCTGAGCACTGCAGTAACAGTCAGTAAAGACCAATTTATTGTCCCATGCTACCCCAGAATACTGTAACAAGAGAAGGGGAAACAGGTCTAGCAATTATAGGAAGAACACTGGGTAACAGAAGTAGCAGTGCTTTTCTGAAAAGCTGGTCTGAGTTGGATTAGTCATCTTTTCTGAATAGCATCTGTGTGCAACCAACAGAGGTAAAAAATGATCGACTTTCATACGCTATCTCATACGCAGGTGTAAAGCTGTCATTTCACGACAATTCGAAGTTTTGCTTAGTGAAACAGTGAGTAGCCTTATCATCATAGTGTGGCATCTTAGACGTAAAACTCTCTCATAAAAACTGTCTACTGAAGTTGAATTGTACTCTTACCCTTACTTTACTCTTACTTCAACCCCCCCCCCAAGTCTTTTACTCCCTCTAGTTCCATTAGACACTTTAAAGTCATTAGCTTTGTAAAAATAAGACTAGGATAGAAAATATTCTGGAATAGGTAGATGTGATTTTATTTTGTAATTATTTTGCGTGGAAGCAGTCGTTAAAGAGTTTAATAATATTTTTTGTCAGAAGAGAGATCTTGTCATTTCCAATTTTAGCTCCAGTCTTGCAGTGTGCATCATGCTCGGACAGCTGTACCTCCTCTTCCCAATTATTTGTTTACCAATGCTGCCACTGTCAGATTGTCTGTGTGCCGTAAAGCTTTGGATAAGAATTAACCAACTATATATTCTCACTCTGTCATTGTGGCAATACGTACCCCAGCTCCTGTCAAGACCATTATTTTTTTGCACTCTTGCAAAAGTTTGACTGCATCATCAATTGTATTAATATCTTTTCGTTTTTTCCTTTTTGGTGGTTCTGACAGAATGTTTATGACAATTTGCCACAGTGTCATATCATCCAGTTCAGGTGGAGGGATTGTTTCGGGGAGCAGGTCTTTCAGAATTGTCCGCGGGTCTGTACCTAACATGAGATGCTGCTGAACAAAAGTATAAGGACCTGAGAAAATTAAAAAACAAAACAGAAATTGACTAAGACAAGTATAATCATCATTCCATTTATTAATGCTCGCTAATTCATTTTATTAAACCAGTTTGATTCCTTGCATCAAAAACCCTGTATATCTTGGTCTAAACTCTGAAGTGATAGTATAGGTAGGGTTTTATGATTATTTTATGTTAACCCACGAAGGACTTTTTGGAAAGTCAGAGTAAAAATCACAGCTCATAGCAAGCTTAATGGCTCTTAGAAATACATGTTTAGCAACAAGATCTTCACAATGTTTCTCCACTGAATGGCTTAATTGGTGTTTTTCCAATGTTTCATAGAGTACAAACATACATATACACATTATAATGTATCACTAAAGACAAATGGGGCCTACCAATCCACAGGTTTTTTTAATCGCTCTATTATTCTAAAACTCATCGCTCATTATCTAAAACTAATGATTTCAGAGATGATCTTCTATAGCCATCAGCCTCTCCAGAAACACTCAGGAATGGAGCAGTAGCAGAAAAATATGTAGGTCTTAAGAAGCTACACTAAGAGGACCTACGCTAAAACTAGTTACATTACATATAAAGACAACCATCAGCAAATGCGTTTGCCTAAAAGGTACCAACAGTGAACCAGTAACAAGGAGATTGGTAAAGACTGGGTCAGATTTTAAGTAGAACGCTGCACTGCCATACTGTATTTTCTTGCTGCTATGTTCATCAATACTGGCAATGTGATTACTATGGCTTATCACATCTATGTGAAAGATGAGACTTGAAGTCCCAGCCCTGCTGGGCCCTGGAAGCCTGTCTCACACAAGTCACCAGTCACCCCAGCAGCAGATAAATCGCTCTGAGTGAGGGGAAAGCTTTGTACCCAATACCTATGCAACAGACAGATCTGCAGACTAGTAACACCCAAATGGATGTGTTACAAAGGACAGCGAGTCCTACAGATTCATCTGGCTAAAATCATACAAGAATCAGCTTCTTCATCCTTAAAGTAAGAGTAATACTATGTAAATGGGTGAGAAACATGGCAGTTTTATTTATTTAATTTAGTGAGTTTGTGTGTATACTTTTAATATGGATTATGGCAGCATTTCTACAGATAAAGCTGTTGACCGTTTTTTCTCAAAATACAATTCAAAGAGTTTAATTTCAAACCCCCTTAAATATCACACAGCATACAGGAAATAAATTAATTACTGAAAAATAAATAATTGATATTTTTTCTAACAATTTTCCAAAAAATTTGAAGATGAGGAACTAAGCAAGTGTTCAAAGGTAAGCAGCATCTAAGAACATTACATAGGCTTCTACCTATACGTGGTCTCGGGGTCCAGTCACTAGAACTTGCGTGTGAAGCTCTGTCATCTTCATCGCTATCACAGGAGTGGAAACCATTGGCTATGATTTCATCACTTACAAGGAAGTTATCTGCAAGACAGCACAACAATGACATTTACAAAACTTGAGCCAAGCAGCACAGTTCATGCATACTTAAACGTATCACAAAACCTAACATAGTAATTCACTGCATTCAACTTTAATAGTATACAATACACAGTTTCAACACTTTTTTTTTTTGAGCTTATTGATACATTTTCAGGCCTTTGATTTACTGCAGGATTTCTATGCTAATACTGGCATCAGTGGGCTGACATTCACATGAATGAGGTTTTCATTCTATAAAGTGTTGGTTACTAAGGTTATTTGTACCTTCAAAAAAAGTCAAGCGTTTTTAAATTACCATTATTTTCTCTTATTTTATCTTACACTTCTCACTTCACTCAGCTCTTACTGTGAAACTGGGTAAAATCAGTGTTCCACAACTTACAGAATAATCCTTGATGGGGTTTTAAGATCCCAGCATTTAAAAACACATACAAAACATGCAGTTGGATAGAAATGAGTTACAGAATTTTGCTGCACTGTTATCTTGCAGCTGAGTTGCAACAGCTGGCCACATACACACTTTTATGGTATTTCATTTATGACAGAAACACGTGCTACCTTGAACCACCTTCACTAAGTTTATCGTCCATTGTACCTTGCAGTTGGGTTTGGCTTCGAGCACTCAGCTAGTGGCCGTAAGCCAGAGCAACCCAATCTAACTTCATCACGTGCCCAGAATAAGGACTCTAGAGAGGAATGGGATACTCATTTCACAGCATGCAATACCAAACTAATGTTTAAGGTGAAAATCTACATTTTATTCTGAGAAGTTTATTAGAATATGGGCTACTAATTTTTTAAAATGATCTTTTTATTAATAGGCACAGTAAGTGTATTTATTTGTTGAAAATCTATAAGCAAATGAAAATAAGTCTCAGTCACAGTCTCTAGAGCAAAGAATTACTATAATCATTTCCAAACTCTATTTGAATGAACTCCTACAGTACTGAAGCTAGGTTACCTCACCTTACTCTTAAACAAAGGCCACCACAAAACATCATCCATTTATAAACATAGGCTGTGTTGTCAAATTTGTTTAATTGGTTGGATAAGTAAATGGCAGAAATGATTCTGATTAAATTGAAAAGGGTAGAGGACAGTCATCTGCTTTCTACACTTGCTGTCCTGTTCTGAGAACACAGGTGCTCTTGTGACATTATGTCTTATTATGATTTTACATATTTACAGCATCGCATATATCTCCTAGGAAAAAATTTACGAATAAGAGAAATGTCAATTAACACATATCAGTAAGTGCGAAGCCTACGTTCTGCTACAACAACCTTTATGTCTGCTATGTGAAGAGTCAAAATCTGCATCATTAAAGACTCATCACATACAGGTCACATCATCATAGATTTATAAAATGTGACAGGCTAAAGTAACAGTTTAAACTGTAACACTCCCAAGGAGTTGTCTTGATTCCTCAAAGGAATAAAAAGACTTCTTGCCAGAAACAGCCAGTACAAACCAAAACACATCTGAGGACTGGAGTAACTTGAGGAATAGCCTTCACATAAGGCATATGTAATAGAGATCACTTCCCAGGCAAAGCACAGTATCTTACACCTTTTTAGGGACTCTTCACAAAGCCTCCAAACCTGTCAGTCCCAATAAAGCAGACCAAGCTCTGTGCTGGTAGTGCCCAAACCGTGCTCAATACCCATCTGCAAAGACACCTCCCCGAGGGTACAGCACTTTGTGCTTCAGCTGCTGAAGCTTAAGACTAACTCGAAGCTACTTAGAGAAGTCCACACAACCGCTCCTGTCCTTTCCATGCAGGTTTTCAAGAAGCAGAAAGTAAGTACCCACTGTCAGGAGATGGGGCTTACAGCTGTCATTTTTAATAGCTTGCTGCCACAGACGATCTCAGCAGCGAGCACAGAGGCTATCTCGCCCCGAGGCCCGGCACGAATACCGCCGGCCCTGACGAGCCCCGATTGGACCGAGAGAAGCCCGGGGCACCGCGGCTGACGGGGGGCAGCCGGGCCCGGGGCCTCCCTGGGCCCCCGCGCGGTGCGAACCGCGCTGCCCCGGGGCGGGACGGGGGATGGGGTCGGGTCCTCACCGGGCTGCGGGGCCGGCGCTTCGGCCGCCCCGTTTGAACGCTGCGCCCGCCCGCAACCAATGGCCGCCTCCGCCGCGTCTTCGCCGGGCGCCGCCTCCGCCCCCTCCCCCCGGCCCCGCTGCCGCGGCTGCGGAGGCGGCTCCGCCCGGGCCAGGCCCCGCTGCACGGCCCTATTGTCCGCGCCGCTCCAGCTCTCCGCCATCGCGCCGTCCTCCTCCCGCGCCCGGCCGCCGCCATCGGCGCTGACGGCCGCCGCCTCGCCCGGAGGTTCTGTCGCGGCGGCGGCGGGCGGCGGCGGCACCGCGGTCCGGTCCGGGCGGTGGGCGGGCGGCGCACCCCGGCGGCAGACGCCGTCTTCCGAGTTCAGGCGCTGGCGCTTGGGCGCGGGCTCGGCGCTCTCGGCCGCGGCGCCGGGGCCGCCGTCGCGGGGCCGGAGGAGCGGAGCCTCCCCGTCCGCCATCTTGGAGAAGCAACCGCCGCCGCCCCCCTCCCTCCTTCCCTCCCGCCCGGCGCAGCGCGCAGCAGCGCCGCCGCCACAGCCCCCTCCCCCACCCCCAGGGAGCGATTTAAACCCGGCACGTGACCGCGCCGCCGCCCACGCGGGCGCCCGCCCCGCGGAGGCTGCAACAACAACAAACCGGGTCACGTGAACGGGGAGGCGGGGAGAGGGGGCGCGGCTTGGATCACGTGGCGTCCGGTGCCGACTCGGCCCTCGCGCGGACGGGCCTTCTGGTCACGTGGCCGTGCGCCGCCTGGGCGGGGTCGCCGCTTCGTTCCGCTCGCTCGAAGGGGCGGCCGTCGCCTCCTCCGGTGGGTGGAGGCTTGCCGGGGTTCGTTGCAGGAGCGCGTTCTGTCGACGACGGTGCTGCTGGCAAATGGCGGCGCCGTGGGCCCGTCACTGGTGTCGGTGTCACGAAGTGGTGGGAAAACTCCGGGCTTCTCAGCAGCTTTCTCCTGAGCGGGGTCTAAAACTGCGAACGTCTCCCTCGCGAGAATTTGGTGTTTCCTGGCACAGGCTGCGCGTTGCAAATGCTCTTTGTTGCCGTATCCGAAGCTGGCCGTGCCGCATTCACAGTCTCGTTTTCACGTTGCTCGTCCCTGACGGGGTGCGCAAAGCTCGTGGCTGTGTTGATCTGGGGTCTTCCGCTACACAAACGGTAGACGCTGAACTGCGAGCCACTGCTGTCTGAGCTACAGCGCGCAGGTTTTCTTAGGCATGCCATCACCTGCCCGAAGTTCCGCCTGGACGAAATTTGGCCGCTGTCCTGGCGGTACCGATGCCCACAGCCCCGCGGCTGCAGGTTTCCCGTCAGCGCTGGGTGCTGCGCACGCAGGTTAGGGGGGGGCTGATTCCTGGCCTGGGCCCCTCTGCAATGCAAACAGCTTATAGTTATTAGATGTCAAAGTTTCTTTTACTTGTGACTTCATTTTTTTGCCTGCCTTGCCTTTCTTTTCTGCTGTGGGAGTAGAATTGACTATGAAGGTCGGTGTGACTGACGCTTTGCGTTTGTATCTTTTTGTTGATGCACCTTGCAAGATATGGTAGTGGATAGACAAATTATTTTCTTGCTTTTGTAGACTATTTGAAATATGGAATTTCAGAGGACAAAATTTTGCACTGGGCACAGTTCTAACACGAACAGTAGGGTCCCGCATAGTAATTTTTTTTTTTTTTAGAAGTGCAATGAAGGAGGCTGAGAGAGCTGCCCCCTAGAAAAGATGCCTGTTGCTCACTTTCTTTCTTGTGCTTTGCAGAGTTCCAGTGGAAATACCAATGTGAAAGATACTCAAGAATGTTTTAATTTCTTCAGCTTGTATTCCTTGCTGTATAGGTAGGCACAGAAACGTATAATACATTTGTTTTATTTTCTCTTCTACAATGATGAATTAAAACAACTTCAGACAGGTGTGCGAAGTATTGGCAGAACTGGTTTTACATCATCCTCTCATTTGTTTAGTTGTTCTGAACTGATAGGAGTCAGTTTGCTTTCAACAACAATAACAAAATCTGAATTTTTAAAGGAGAAATGTTGCCTGTCTTTTGCATCTGCTTTTGTTATATTACCTACTAGCACAGAAATCTCGATCTAAACTTCGTGGATATAAGTTTCAGTATTTTGTTTAATATTGCTGCTTAATATCACCAACTACTTGCATAATAGTTCTAGTGACTTTAATACAAGCAAATCTCTAACTTTGGTGACAAGACCAATATTAGACAAGTAGAATTTCTCCCTTGCAGATGTTGATAACATCAGCTGTAAAAATCAATACTTCTGGTTAAATTGCATATACCATTTCTCATGCTTCGCATATATCAAAACAAGTTATGAAGTAACAAGATGTGAATCAGAACAGTTCTATCATTGTCTGCAAATCTGTACGCAAGCATTCTTTTTCTGTGTTGAAGCTGAGGCAAGAATCAGATTTTTAGGCATAAAAAGAGAGGTGTTACTTTAATAATGGTATTTGGATGCTTATTTATGTGAAGACCGTGCTCTAAGAAAGAGACCGTATAACTGGCACAGATGCACGATGCAAAGCTTTCTGTGAAGCTGTTGGTGAGGGAATGAATCAAGGATCCTTAAGCTGACTCTAACCTTGCAAGCATTTACACATGCAATGATGATGATGCAGTAGTTGCCCCTATATTGGGACGTCAGTTTGGCAGTGGTTGGGTCCTCTTCTGTTTCTGCATTTCTGAGTGTGTGCCCATCTGAAGATGGAGCATGCAGAACTTATTTGAGTTATGTTGTGCCTTGAATTCTGTGTGCTCTGTCCTTGGGAAGCAAAACAACTCAAGAAGATTGAGAAGAACTGGTACTAGAAGATCTCATGTATTTTATGGGAATAAATTGAAATACAGATCTCCAGATCTTCCTTGTTCAAGTCCAAAATGGCTATTTAAATAAAACAAGTGGATGGCAAGCTCTCTGTTACACTGAGCCAGGGTTTAGTTTCGCTCCTGACTCTAAACAAGCAACGCAGTTGATTACGTGTTGGGAATGAGCACAAACATTTTGTTAGTGGCTGGGTACAGAGAACAAATATGAGATTTCCTCACTTTCTGTACTGTTTGTACACTCTGTCCAACTAACCAAAACATGTGAATACACATACATTATGCCATCTCCTGTGCTGTGATTGCCTTTCAAACAACGCTCATCTCCTGAAGGTAATCTTTATATTTTTTATATGTGGGTTCTCTTCCTCTCCCTTTCTGATGATGTCTTGCTCCATGAGTTGTTCCGGTAAGTCAGAAGGAGCAGCAATTGACTATGCTACTATGCTGTATTAATATTTTACAGCTTCTGTGCTCAAACTTTCAAACTGTGCAATGGGGGTGTTCGGATCCCAAGCACTGGAAATCCCTGGGAGAAGGGAATACAAGTATGCCCACTGCTGTGGTTTGGATTGAAGCCCTTGTTAATTCCATCTGAACAGAGTATAGATGGGAAAACTCCCCGTGAACAATAAGCTTGCAAGGCTCATTGTTTTGTTAGCTGAATCCGGCTCTTGGACCTGCAGTTCACTTTGTGGCACAAAAAAAGGCCACTGAAATCTGGAGGGAAAAAGGGTTAAAAAGATCCTTCCCTTTCACCTTATGCAAATATGCAAAAAATACTTGGCCAAGAACAGTATGTCAGGAGTGCTGCGGGGGATGTGGAACAGCTGTTTGTTTTTTGTCCTCCCTCAAAGTACTATCTATTTAAATATTTACATGATCTCTTGCTAAAAGGCTCTGCTTTCTTCATATACTTTTGTGGTTCATTATTAAGTTAGGAATGGAGAAGAGGGAGAGATTTGGAACTGTTAATTCTTCCACTTTGTTGAAAAAATTCTGCTGTTTTATATACTCTGAGAAATACGCTGATGTTTTCTAGTTATTTTAAATAGTTTCACTGAGGCCCATGCATTGCTGTTTGATACTGCTGCTTCATCCTTTCATGTGCTTTATATATTTTATAATCTTAACAGGCTATCTGAACATACAGTAAAATAAGAACTTTCAGACAATACAGCCTTGAAGTAGCAGATAATTACGTAGATAATTTCAGAAGATTAATACTGTACGTAATAATAACATAGAAAAATCCATAGCAGTTGTAAATGTGGGGATTATATATTCCGTATTTCTTAAATAGTTCTGAACGGCCACTAGGTCCTTCGCTGCTTCACATACACCTATGATAGCTTTGATCATACCCTGTGTATCTATTTTGAATAGACTCTCCTAGGTCTCTGCATTTAAGATTGTATAAATATTCAAGGTAATGTAAGCGTTCATTTAAAGAATCAGCAGTACTTTATGACTTTAAACATCTTGCATTACAAAGCTCTTGAACGGGAAAAGTGAAAAGTACAGCTCCTTAGGCTCCAGTGGAAAGATTCCAGTGAGTGGTTACTGTTACCACTAGGTATCACCTTTTAAAAGCAATAGACCTAGGAGAATACAGTTAAATGTGAATGTTGCCTTTGTCAGACTGAGGCCTTGATCATTAATTATTGTTCAAATTAAAATGTATTTCACTTCAAAGTCAAGTGAGTTTTACAAAGAAGGTGTTGTGCACGTGATACAAGCCTTTAAGATGCAATTTGAAATAACTTTGTGGGAACTTCTTTTGATAGCAGACAGTAAGTATTTTATGCTATCTTTTCATAGACTTAATTTTGACAGACATGCAACTGTACAAAAGCAGTGAACTGTTTGGTTTTGAGTAATAACATGTATGTATGCTAGATACCCTTCACAGGCAAGGATTTACCTTCTCTGTTGAAGAAACTGACAGAACCAGAAGATTTGGCAAGGTTGGGATTTCATTTATGGAAGTGTGCAACCCAATAATCATTATTTTGGAAGAAATCACTTAAAAAATAAAGCAGAAAATATCTTTTAGAATATGTAGGCCCTGGTGCATAAGAGCCTCTCACTGACTTTAACTGGCTATTTGCAGAATCTACATCTCAAATACAGCTAGATTTTACTGAGAATCCCAAACTGTTTTCAGTTTGGAAGAGACCGAGAGTTCAGTGTTGAAATGACTTGGGTGACTACAAATCCCAGGGAGCATTGCCATTAGCAGGTTTGTGCAAGCGGATTGGCATCCTGCAGGGACCAATGGCAGGCAGAGAATTCAAGACAATTCATGTGTGTCAGCTCTCTGTATTAAAAAGCGCTGGAGAGAGCTGCAGACCTGTGTGGAAATCGCCCGTTTCCCTGGGCTACTTTTAAACCTATTTGTGAGCTGTGTATTGATATTATATTTTAAACCCACTGTGCCTCAGCTTGAAAAAGCCTGCTGGGCTAGCCCAGATGGATGCAATTTTGAACTGCAGACCGGAAGAGTTGGAAGATTACTACAACTTGCTAGGATGTGATGAACTATCTACGGTAAGAGCCTTTCCTGCCTCCCCTCCAAGTTAATAACGTTTTGAATGTTCTTGTGTATCTACAGGGGGGATTTGAAATTGTTAATCTCTAAAGGCAGAACTATTTGAAACGCACTGCGAAGCTCCTTTCTTGCCACTTTTATCTTTTCAGAGCTCCCTCTGCAAAGCTCAGTTTTCTGATCTGTGTGCCAACGTTCAGATCTTAGAATGAGGCTCATATTAAAAATGTCTCATGAAACAGGATTGTATTACAGATACAAATGAAATTATAGCTCATTATACAGTTTAGTTCAAGATGTGATATGGTTTTAAATTGTGAGCCAACTGCATAAATTTGACAACATGCAAATAACGTATTGGAATACATTTACAGTTTTAAAGATGAAGAAGCTATCTATATGCAACTAACTGAAAGTTCAGAGCTGTTGGTGACTGACAATGCTATTGAGTTTCTCAAGTATAGCCTATTGTATCCCTTTTTCATTTTTAAAAACTGTATTCATTGTTGGGAAGAAAAACAAAAAATATCTTTTTTATTCATCATGTTATAGATTTTTAAATGATAATTTTAATGACTTACAACTAGATTTAGAATTTTTGTTGTTGTTGGCAGATGCATACTTTAGGTTGAGAGCTATGTAAGCTGTTGATGTACGATTTGTGGTTAAACAAATACTCTTCTTCCTAAAGATGTCCATGTAATGTTTTCGGTAGCTTGAGATAGTGGTATACTACTATTTTTTAATCTAGCTGCTGGAATTGGGTTCAGATTTTGGAAAGGGAATTTTGATTATTCTGCTGTAATGAATGCTAAATTCAGGGTGGATAAAAGCTATATTTTCCTCAGTAAATTTAATCAAATGCTTTCATTTGTTGTAGTAGTCAAATGCTGGTCACATTTATGTCACTGAAAGTCAGTCAGTAGGCATCCTAGGTCTACTGCAGAAGGTAATTTAAAGCTTTCCCTGAGATAACTTCTAATATGATGTCCCAGCAGAGGGCAGTGTTAAAGTTCATATCTAGGCTTGTTTTGCAGATGCTATTTCTCATCTCCTAGCTAGCATTAATTCCTTATGGGCTTATTAATTAATGGATGGTTCGTGCACGTGTGATAATGATTTTTCAAATTGCTTCAAAATGAAATTCTAAAGGTGGAATAATTGCCAATGCATCCTGAAAAATAATCTGTCAAGTACTATTTATTGAGAGAAGCAGCAGATGTTACAGCATTATTTTTGACGTGGGAGCATGAACATACTCAGTTGACTGAGTACTGTGATTTCTTCTCTCAGGATGGTGTGCATGACTACTACTAGCATTTAAAAGAATTTGAGGCATTACAGATATTTTGCAATCACACTGATTTCTATAATGCATCAGGTATTTGTAATGGTACAGGCTTCTATGCTCCCTTCTTTAGGCCTATACAGAAGCAAATTTACTCTTGCACACTCCCAGTTGTAGTATTTTCATGCTCTGTGCTAATCTGACCTCGCTAAATTTAAACCACAAATAGTTTCAACTTTTTCAACAGCATTTCTCTACATTCAAGGAAAAGAAAATACATGTTCATTCTTGGCTTCTTGCAGAATTGAGCTCATAGACACCTAGTTCCTCTTTGTACTGGAGAGGCTGAGGTGATATTTATTGTATATCCCTCATCCAAGAACAGTGTTATTCTAGTAGGTACAGGATAACTTTTTTGGTAAAATATATCACTGATTTTTTTTTTTAAATGTAAATAGAATGAATTTTTGTATAAACTTCACATAACCTTTTCCCAGCATACAACCACAAAATCTGGCCAGCTACTTAAGTGAAATGTAATTTTGTTTTACAGAAAAATGATGTTGTAACTTAGTTTTAAAATATTTTATATACATTTTATATGGACATCAGAGTTTGAAGGATGAGGAATTTATGTGAACAGCTTTTCTATCATGGGAAAAATAATAGCTAACTGATATCTCAGGATGAATTGTTGTCTAAGCTTGAGATATAGAATAGTATAAAGAAATTTTGGCTTCTGAATTGTAGGAAGAAACAAGATGCTATGAAAATCTGAAAATTTGAAAATCAAACCCTAACCCCAACTCATGTGGTTTCCTGTGCCTTGCTAGCTGTTAATATCTCTTTGCTTTTCCAGAGGTTATAATACCTTATGGCATTATAAAATGTGGGAACTTGTAATTAATTTAAAATAATATATGTCAATATTCGCATACTGATTACAAACATATTCTATTCCATGCCAGCCTTTGCCCAGAAAATTAACTTGACAGGAAGACTGTGAATTGCTCTTTGTCTAGCTTTGTGGTATCCAAGCTAGATAACCCATGTGGTTCTGGCTAAGTTTCCTGTGCAGAGGATGCGGAGAAAGCCACCCAAGTCCACACAGTGATCTTCAGCAACACAGAAGGTTGTTGATTCTTCAGTGAGATTTTGTGAAAAGCTAGACATGATTAAACAAAGTGAAGAGCAACCAAAGGGGTACATTTTGCCTTTGTGGTCAAAAGTGAGGAAAGATCATGGCATGATCCTTCCATGTTTTTCTTAAAGCCAACTCATTACATTGGATGAGCAAGTTTCACCAGAACAAAAATAAGGATGAGCGCGTGGATAATGAAATCAGTGTCACTGACAGATAGGTTGTTGTTGCCTATTTTGCTTGTACTAAAAGTTTGTGAAATGAGTAGGAAAACAGTCTTTCAGCATTCCTTGTTGTTCCTCCCAACCTCTTTCAAAGAGCAAGTTTGAAAATCTTTTCTGTGTGTTTACTCACTTCAGATATGATACCCTGTTTAGGTTGAACAAATTCTTGCAGAATTTAAGATTAAAGCCCTTGAATGTCATCCTGACAAACACCCTGGAAACCCCAAAGCAGGTATGTATTTTTCTCTGTTTCAAAATAATTTATCTTCTTCTAAGATAACTAAAATGACTAAGACATTAAATTCAACCTTAAAACCTTGCTAAATATTCTTTTGCCCAGTGCATTTTAATTGTCATGTGTATTGAGCATATTGTCTTTAATATTCTGTTTCAACACTTGCACGCTCTTAGGTGGTAAGAGCAGGAAGCCACTTGTTTTTATTTTTTATTTCTAGGACTCTTCTTTCTTTCTTTCTAATTTCTTAATTTCCTCCTTCCTTTCTTTCTTTCATAATTTCTTCCTTTCTTTAATAATTTATTCATATGGTAGGAATCCAGAAATTGTTTATGGCGTATAGCCCTTCCTAGACCGATGAAGCTGGACTGCTTCCAAGCCCAGTGGCATTCCAATGTCACACTTACGTCAACTAGTTCATTTATGTCCATGAACAAGATCATCAGGAAAGTATTAAATGTACTTTAGTTTCTTTTAGTGTAATTTAATTATTGGAAATAAAGAGAAGCCAGCACCACGTGAGTAGCCATCTGTTTGCAGAACATCAGCTAACATCTCAATTAAGCACACAATTCACCATATCCAAGCCATACCTGTGATGTCTAAGCAGCACCTGAATTATTTGGAGGCAATCTTACCCACTTATAACCAAAAGACAGCTTTAATCAATGGTCACCTTTGTCTGAATAGTTTATATTCTTGCAACTGTTCTGATCATAATTATGGTCCCAACTAAAAACTGGCTGTAGAATTATCAAGTATACTTTTCATTTTGGTTAATGCACAAAGCTTTTCATTTGGATATTTCCTAAAGGTTTAACTATAAACTGAACAACATAGGCTACCCACTGGTGTGAGTTTGACCTCGTCCACACTCCCCTTGGGACAGCAGAGCTTTGGACTTAGTATATTTCAAAATAAATCTAATTTGTAAACTCGAATAAATGAATAACGATAGTAATAGATCACTGTAACACGGGTGGGTCTTAGATAGATCTAAATCTTTATGACCTTTCTACAAATAGTAATGTGCAGCTGCATCCTTAGTAGCCATTTAATGAAAAATTATCCCGTAGGGAAAAGTAAGAGCTCTCATTTGTGCAGTCAGGTATCAGAGATAACATTTTAGCGTATGTGGAAAAGCTACCTAATTAAATGCACAAGTTAGTTAATTTGCACTATATTTAGATTCCTCTATGTGCTTGTCAGTTCTGCTTGTCAATTTAGCTTGTACTGCTGGCAGACCTGAATTAATTTCATTGAAAACAAGTATTGGCTTTAGCATCTTTTTTGGGTTGTTTTGTAGTGGAGAATTTCCAGAAGCTGCAGCAAGCTAAGGAGGTTCTTATTAATGAAGAGAGTCGAGCGCGCTATGATTACTGGAGGAGAAGCAAAATCACAGTTCCTTTCCAGCAGTGGGAAGCCCTGAGCAGCTCTGTGAAAACGGTTGGTGTTGTCTGAGCATTGAGAGAGGAGGTAGGGCTGACCCAGGAGAAATGCTCCAGTGGCTGAGGGTGAGCTGGCACAGCCCTCCAGTGTTAGGTTTTAGGAGTGGTGCAGAATGATTTCTAAGGAAACTCAGATAACATTGGAAGGCTATAGAAGACCGCTCATAGTCGGGTTTTAGGCTATTAGTTTTACAGTAAATTCTTCAGATTGCCACTTTCATGCATATTATCTACACATTATAGCTTAGAAATAGATGTTCTGAGGAATGATTTCCCTGCTAATCTTGCTGGTGTGTTTCTACTAGATTCTAATTCCATGATGTTTGATTATTTTCTGCATTGTTACAGTGCATGATGGTTACAAATCCACATGGTCAGATATTTAGACAGGTAAATAAATGTTTCCCCTTCCAATCCTACCTGCCTCAATTCTGCTTACTATTGATGTTTGAGAGCCTCTTTAGCTGAACCATCATGCCTAACTGTTTGATGAAAGTATCCCACCAAGCACAGTTCAGTTCCAAACAGAAGTCATACTGCAGATTTCAATAGTAAAAGCTTTCAAAAGGGATACTGAAGTCAAAGGCAGCTTTGAAATTGGAAACAGAAGTCACTCAAGCCCTCTTAAGAAGCGTCTCTAGTCATTTGGCATACATCTAGGTTTTGTTCTTTGTCCTTGCCTGACACAAACTATCTTCTCAAATGCTATTTGGAGTATGTTACCATGTTTCCTTATCCAGTTACCTGCAAGCTTCTCTAGAATTTACTTTATTACAATATAGGAAAAATAGAAAAAATCATTCAGTTTTTTTTTTTAAAGCATAGAAATTGATACATTGTTTCTTATTTTTACATTTCTGTAGTCAATGCACTGGGCTGTCCAAAATAAGAAGGATCAAATGCTGGAAGCTCCTGACTTGAATAATAGCAACAGCTTAACTAATGAGATTTGGACCCAGAAAACTGAAAACAATGAAGATGGATTGTCTGATGGGAACAGGGAGCAAGATGTTGCAATTCCTGATGTAAAACCGCAGTCTTCAAAGAATCCAGACTCCCCAAGTAAGTAAAACCAGCAGTTACAGAAGATTGCAGAACACTGGACCATCTGAAACTGAGGCTTTTATTGATGAGGAATTATTCTCCAGAATAATGCATTTGGTAGCTTTTTTTATGTGGTTTTGGATTGGGATTTTGTTGTAGCTTTTAGGGTTTTTTTTTTTTTGGTTTTTTTTTGTTGTTGTTCTTATTGCTTCTGAAACTTTCTGGCCTTTCTTCCTCCCTGACCCTAGTTTCTTTGCCTGCTAGTTAGTAAAAACAGTGTTAGTTATTATTAAATCAAAATGGAAAACTCACTTTTCCTGCTAGATCAGAGTGGGTAAATATAATAAATTATTTTCAATGATTAAAAAAAAAAGCCCGAACTTTAAAACATATTACATAAAACTTTTAGGTTCCTTTTTTTTTTTTCTTTAAATACAGCATTCAATACTTATGCACAGTTTGCATCTGATGAGCTCATGAAGATTAAAAATTGAGGCTTGAAGGCTTCTTTTGTATTCTTTTTAATAGTGCACACAACGGAATAAATGCATATTTCAAAAACTATCATCTGGGCAGTTAGTATTTCCTGTCTATTTTTAGGTTAGTATATCTGAACCAAATTTAACTTACTACAGAGGCCACTCTCTGTTCTGTTTGATACTTTAGAAGTTTCATAATGTTAGATATACATTATCAGAGAAATATTATTAAACAAAATCCTGTCATTTCTTTCCAGCTTGATTGAACAGGGAATTAAAATAAACTGGTAGGAAACAAAAGTTAGTTTAATCCCAATCGTTTGTAGAATGCAGAAAATAAAGTTCTACAAACAAATGTTGGTGAGACATAACTAAAAAAATGTAGTTTTTAAAAATAATAATCTATAACATTATACTATTTGACATTTTAGGTAATTAAATCAGCTTTGTACTCAAATCCATAGATTTGAAGGTGAAAAAAGCAAACCCATGAAATGCTTACTTAATGTATCCTGTAGGCACGCATGTAAGTTAATATATGTGAGCATCATAATGTATTTATTTTTCAGAGCCTATATGCATAACTGTGTTCATACCTGATGTTAGGATGTTGATAACTTTCTTTGGTTTCATCCAGGAAAATTTGTAATATTGGATACTCATTTTAAATGGAGATAGATTTGGTTTCTGTTTGCTAGTGCATAAGAATTACAGATTACAACTCAACATGCACATTTCAACCTGAATAAAATTATTTAACAATAAGTCAAGTAACAAGTTTCAGCTTTCTGATGTAGGAAGATCACATTTTAGTATTCACAGCTAATAGATCATAAAAATATAGTTCTGGGCCTTAAAAAAAAAAAAAAAGTAGGTAAGGGCCTGAAAAACTCCTCAACTCCCTTGTGTGTAGGAAAAAATCGATACACCTTCCGTTCAAGCTGCTGCCTTTTGTATACTTGGAGATTAATCCTATCACCTTTTCTGCCTCCTTCTTTAGATTAAGCAAGTGCTTTTTGTTCACTCTTTCATTCTAAGTTCTGCTTTTCAGAGTTCTCATAATTCTTACTGTTCTCCTTTGGACTCTTTCCAGCTGATACATATCTTGAAATTTGGTATTTGCTTGAGTTCTTTTTCAAATAGTGCCAAGAATGCAGAGGCTGTCCCTGCTACCTGCTAGTCAAGAGCACTTGAAATTGACCAATTTTGGACTTGCTTTTTTGGGGAAGATTAACTATTATTATTTAAAGCAACGTAGTATTGTAAGTTTGTAATAATTCACTTACCTTTCTCTCTCTTTCTTTTCCCCCCAGGATTTTCAGAGGCAAACTACTGGCACTTACGTTTCCGCTGGTCAGGGGATGCCCCATCAGACCTTCTGAGGAAATTCAGAAACTATGAGATCTAAAATGCAAAATACACAGGAGTGTGAGGTCATCTGTTCAATAATTCAGTATTTTTTTTTGCTGCAGTTTTAAGTTATTTGTATTTTGTATTTGTTCATTGTGATTTGAACATTGTTTGAATAAATGTTGTCTTAATACTGATCTGTTAATGCTATTTCTATGAGCATTACAGGTGGAGGTCTGTTTTTAATAAGAAGGTTGAGTAAGCAAAGCCCTTTTCAGTATTGAAGTAGAGTGACTTGGTGTAGTTATCTAATTTCTTATATACTGTTTCTTGTGCTTTTAAATATTGTGTAGTATGTAATATTTTTTTGGTTTTGTGATAAGAACGTATGCTCAGTAGAACCAAAAATCAATGCTAGATTCCAGGATATTACGCTATTAAATGACAATCTTCCAAAAGCTATATGACAATGAACTTAAAACTGTGCTTCTAAACTGTGTACTTCGTTTCTCTTCTCTACTAGATTGTACTTACTGCAGTGATTTGTAATGCATGCACTCACAGTACTTCTACAAGCTTAACTTGTTGGACAGTTGTAATTTTACAATATAAATGAAATAAGAACCTTATTATTATCCGGAAGGTAACCATGGCGGATCAAGCACTCTCAAAACTTACTTGTGTTCTCTCTTAATAAGTAAGCTTTTTGCACCAACTATTTGTTTTAGAAGGCAATTTCAGAACCTCACTTCATTGGATAGAAACTCTTCTTGTTAAGATTTGTTGGTGGGAATCTGATACTTCTTGTACATATGGCAGCATTGTCCTAGCTTATAGTTACTTTCTTCCCTTCTGTGGCCTCACAGACAGACATACAAAATCCTGATATGACCCTAACTATGAAGAATCAGGCCAGCCAGCACTAATGTGTTTAAAATCTTACATGATAAGTTTTTGAAATGTTGAGTGACTTCTCAAATTCTATGTTGTGTGTATTTTGCATTTGCTTTCTTCTTTGTAATCTTGACTAGTATGTCAGCTTACTGACATTGTGTTCTTATGTGGGCAAGTAACTCTGAAAGCAACAAATAAAACTACGTACGTACAAAAAGAATTGTTTTTTTTTTTTCTGTTAAGTGGAATGCTCTACTCCCCACAGAGATCCCTCTTGAATTTCTTGTTACTTGTCCCACCAGCAGCGAAATGCTTAAGGGAGTCCAGTTACAAATCCTGGGAATCTCTGTGGAAAGTCTAATCTAAGAACTGTGGTATTCTCTCAACATGGAGACAATTGTATGACATCTGTTCTTCCTGAAGCAACACGTTTGGTCTTATTGTGCCAGTGGTGTAATGTGCTGACTGTCCTACTGTGTTTCTCTTTGGTGCTTATTTGCTACAAGCTGTAACCTAAATACCTGCCACTGCAATAGAGATAATGTGTACATCTGATTAGCTTCATTTGTATTGTTATTCTGATGTCAGTTTTCTTTACAAGAGCTGATACTAGTGATAACTCCAGTTGTGTTTGCACCAATCTATTTATAAAAGCTCAAAGTAATGCTGTTCTATTGTTACAGCTGCGTTGATCCTAGTTTGACATCAGTAGTGACAGCTATTTTTATAATGCATCATCCTGCTTATACAAAATGTATTCTTTATTCTGTGTTCTTTTCCCTTGTGCATTTTGCAGCTGATACGGATTGTAGTAATAATTCTCTGTAATATCTGCTAGATGTTATTACATATTTACTTTTTATAGAAAGGTATGTTTCTTGTTCAAGAAAGAGCCCATTTTATCATGGAAGGATAGTAAATAATGTGAAACAAGAGGAGCAGAAGAACCTCTAGTCCATGTGAAGGACATAAAGTAATTCTTTTTTCCTCTCCTTTCTGAAAAGATGGAAATGCAACTAGCTGGCCTACTTAGGATCAGTCTTCCCTCCCTGTTTCACTTGTTCTTACAAGAGGGTGCTTTAGTAGATGATTTAGGACCTAACCAGGTGGTTTCCCTTGACAACTGAGCATATAGGAGGCCTTTGAACAATGAAACTGTTTCTTATGTCATTCAAACTGGTCTGTTTGGCCAAAACACCTGTTGATATTTGTTATAGATGAATAGTTGCAATATTGGGAAGACTCTGAGCCCCACATTTTGCAATGTACTTGCTAGAGATCAATAATCTTATTCAGGTGCAAGCAATGCAGCTGAGTGACTGAGAGGAGTGGAGCCAGGATCCACCCCTTCTGAGATGTTATTTAAGGGTTGGCAGTGGAGGCAAGGGTATCTTGCTGGAGATCCATGTGTACCTGAGGTCTTCTAAGGGTAAGCAGATTCTTTTATTTGTTTCTGCATCCATGGCTGTTGTATTTGAGCAAGTCCTTGCTTGCTGCACCCTAGGACCTTGCTACTCTGCTGTCATTGCTGCACTTTCCATCATATTACACCATTACACCTAGTGAGCCCAGCAGTAGTGGAAAACAGGAGGAATCTGTGCAGCTTGTTTTGACTCTGGAGTAGTAGTGGTGGTACCTGACCTGCTGGCCAGCAAGAACAGTTAATTGGAATAAGTGGGTATCTTTGTTCTCCCTCATTATAAAAAGGAAAACAATGAGCACCTGACAAATTATTCAGTATTTAATGAGTTGGGACCCTACCCACCCCTTCTCAAGCAGAAGCTGTTTATTTTTTTTCCAAATAGATACAATTGGGTTTTGAAGCCTGGTTGCTAGTAGCATGAAAAGATCCAGGGGCCTAATGTTACTAGTGATAATGTAGTGCCTTGGCCTCTGCGCTGGTAAGCACACAGCATACTTGACTAAGACTCACGCTTAGACATAAATTGGTGGAGGGGATGTATGCTGTGTCACTTGAGCTTTGAAAAGATGCAATTATAACAGCCAGGTGTATGTGGCATTTTAGTAGCCAAAGGAAAAATTTAACTTCCTTTGCCCAATAGTGACAGCTGCAAAAGACCAGCAACAGCCACAGGTGGTGCATGATGATTAGGAGAGCTGTAAGCCACAAGCTAGGGAGAGGGCAGCCACCTGCAAGGGCTGGGGGATAAGGTCCCATTTTCCTGTTTAGCTCTTCTTATGAGTTGTTTACGTAGATAACAAAGAACCCTCAACCTGCTGGGTATCTGGGGAATCTGACTTGCTGTGTCTTGTATTATAAAAATTAATATATTTCAAATTCCTGCTGTAATTCCTGTTTTTTTGCAAATTCTGTCTATGTAAGACTGAGAATATTCTAGTCCTTCACAAACTTCTTGTTTTGCTAAGTTTCCCACGTGTCAATGTTAAGAATTAAAATGTTGTTGATGAATACAAATAGTATAGGACTTAAAAACCTCAGGCTGAGTAAAGCTGAATGATAGGTAAGGTCATTTCCTGAATACTCATTTTATTCTTCAGGTAAGACAGAAAAAAAGATAGTTTATACGCTATATAATAGAAGTATCCTGATGATTAAAAGAGATACTGGCTACGTTTAATTTCCTGAGCATGAGCATTGCTGTCATATGCTTTAATATCCTGAAATAAGAAACAAGCCTTCCAGGAAGGTAAGCAGCAAAGCTGTTATAAAGCTGGTGAAATTACACAGCAAAAGATAAAGCAACTCAGTAAGCATCGGCTTCTGTCGCTGTCAGATGAGGTGATACTTATCAGTTTATGCTGGGTATTTTATTGCAGCTCAGTGTATGTGATTTTCCTGCAGCTGTGAGTCACCAAGCCTCCACTTTGACATGTACACTGTGTATGTTTGCTCTTTCACCTTTGCTATGCTCATTTCTTCCTTCCATGTTAATGAAAATAAGACTCATGGTTTTCTCTGCAACGTTGAAGCTGAGAAGCTTCATGAGTCTTAGGTCTCTGGCGTATATCACAAGCTGTCATAGGCAGTAGAAGTTGCAGAAAGCTATTTTTTTCCTCTCTATAGCATCTTCTCAAGGGTTTGCTCTTGCTCCCTTCTTTTGGTGAGGCAGCGAATGAGAGGGATTACTTCTAAAATACGAGATCTGCTGACAACGTTCAGATTTCCATTCTTGATGTGCAGTGTAGTTTTCAGCATTTTGGATAAAAAGATTTGCATGCTTCTCTGTCAAAACTGCTTCTCTGAAGACATCAAATGACTCGGCACCAAAAGCCAGCAGTACTTCTAAGGAGATGTAGTTTGACTCAGGCTTCACCCCCTACAAAAACTAGACTTATCTCATCAGGACTGTCAGAGCTGGTCCTTTTCTAGCTGTTGATTTCCATGCTGCCTCCAGATTTCTGCTGGGTATCTGAATGCCAGCTCCTCTCCTTTCTGATGTAACAACAACGTGCAAATGATACCTAGGGGAAGGGGAGCGGGAGCATGTGCAGTAAAGTGCAGAGGACTGATAAGACTGTTCCAGCTGCTTGTACCTTGGTGACTTTGGTACTTTCTGCTACCTGTACTCCTCACTTCCAAAGTATCTGAGTACTTCCCAGGACTCCCATATCTATGCTTGACCTGTCGCTGCCAAAGGACAAAGCTCCTTGCTTCAGGATGGATAGCTCATGACAAAAAGGAGCTTGGATATCTTAAGGGTGCCCTGAGCCAGGTTTGGGGCAGATAATTGTGTAGAGTTGTAGACACATGGAGCAGTATCTTGTTACTCCCATGTGTAGCTTTCGGGGCCTGGACTCTAACACTGGATTCCTTACCACTTTTTCTCATTCTTATAGTTGAGTTTTTAAAAAGAGAAACAAAGGAGAGACCTGAACCCAGGACTCTAGTGCTGCTGATGTGCATATAGCCTTAGTAGTCCGTTTGACAGTCCTTACTTTCTTCTGTAATTACTAAAAACAACAACCACACCCTTACAAAAAGTAACTGCAGTTAAAACAATATGGCTTTCCCCCTGCAGGGTCTTGATGGGTACATTTTCATAAATCGTGGTGAAGAGCGAGGCTGGGAAAAAGCTTGGGTGTTTGCTCCTGCTTGTTAATTTTTCAACTGCAAAATTTAGGTAAAATCACTTTCAAGGAGATCTGCACTGCTTTGCTGATACACTGACTTCTTATTTTGCAGTTCAGAATTTAAGATAACCCTACGTTTTGCCATTTGACATTTCCATCACTAGCGAGGTTCCAGTGGAATGACATATTGAAGATGAGATCTTTCTGATAACTAATTATTGGGTTGGTGCTTTGTCTTTAGATTTATAAAACAATAAAATATGTATTTTGGAAATAAGATGTGTAAAGTAGTCAGTAAAAAAAAAACTGGGAAAAACTTCAGTGTGGTAGTGGAGAAGAAAAAAGCCCACCCACTGTGTTTTACATTTTGACTCTTCTAAAGCTTTTTATGAATTTGGAATGCTACACAAAACATCATTACACAAAATAGAGCTCCTCACATCTGTTCCAGATTAGCAAGATGTGTGGGATCTTAAAGTTAAACAACAACAACAAAAGAGAGTTTACATTCTTGAAGGATTAAACAAAAGCAGCTCTTCTAAATGGAAAAGAAGTTGTTTGTTTTCTTCCTTAATTGTTATTTGAAACCCATACATTCTTTTAAAATTGTATGTGCATATGAGCAGAAAGCTATAAATGATAAGAAGAGATGATGTAGTATCCCCTTACTGGAGATACGGGAGCAATCAGCCCAGCTTCCTTCATGAAAAAGAAAGTGTAATGAAGGAAATGCAGTCAGTATGGAGCAGTTTGCTGCTGGCAAGAGCTTATTTTTATCGTCTGTAGGACATAGTGGAGGAGAAGTCTGGGAAGGAGTCTCTTCTGGCCACGGAGGACCAAGATGGTGAGCTGTGGGGAGCTCAGCACCAGAGCTCAGTATCCCATCCCCCTACCTCCACTAGCTGATGCTTTTCACAGATGTTTTAGCTTTCATGTCAGAAATTTGCCTTGCAACATACTGCTCTTTTCTTTTCTCAAAAAAAAAAAAAAAAAAAAAAAAAGAGTGATCTGAAAGCACTACCTACCGAGTTACAGTAGAATAAACGAATAAACTCACGTTCAGCACAGAAGGCATGAGAAACAAAAATAGCGGACATTTAAAGAAAAAAGCATCCCCTACGGACCGCAGCGAGCAGGGTTCGAACCTGCGCGGGGAGACCCCATTGGATTTCAAGTCCAACGCCTTAACCACTCGGCCATCGCTGCTTCTCGTAATACACCACCAGGGCATAAATCCTTATTGAGTCTTCCTGCTCCTGCTCTCCCCGCCCCAAGCACCGCGGCCTGCCAATGGGAGCTGCCGCGTCCCGGCGCCCCGCCCGAAACGGAGCGGCCGAGCTCTGCTGCCGGCAGCGGGCGTCTTGCTGCGGCGCTCGGCAGCGCCCTGCCTGCGCTCCATTGGGCGGCGGATTCGGTTCTTTTAAAGAAATCTCGGGAAAATAAGCATCGATTTCTGTGCCGCTGGGTTATTCAACCTGCGACAAGAGGCTCTGTTTGCTCCTGAAAATCAGGCGTGCTTGGGAGCCTTTGCAGCACTGTGAATTCAGCAGTGAGCCTATGAACTACATATAAGTCAGGATATACATTTTTACCGTGGTGTTATTTTAAATCTTATTCTGGTTTTGCTAATTCTGTTATTTGAGGTATTAAAAAAAAAGGTCTATCATACGACTTTTTTTAAAGACACTTTTTTTAAACAACAGCGGTACTGGGTGAGCATAATTCCACCACAGCCCATTTCATTTTGTATGAGTTACCGATCTGAATAATTTGCTAATTCACCAATATTTTTGGTACCAGGGAAAGTTCATACCGATCTTAAAACAGGCTCATCCCATTAGCTTTTAGGGCCTTTCTCTGGAACCTGAGCTGGAGGATAGAGAGGAGAGATGAACATGAGAAAGCACAGCTGTTTCCATAGCACTGAAGAACTCAGTGATTTTGTTTTACTTCAGCAGTACATAGTAAATACTCTTTATCATTTGAATTTAAGTTAATACAGCTAGAAAACTGCAGTTCTCGAATTCCTATCTTCATATGCTTGACAGTAGCTATTCGGAGTTTTATTTTGTACTGTTGTCAGCTATCTGTGACTCTGCTCTCCTGTACGCCTTTTTGTGTTACTGTGGATATGTTAAAAAAAATAAAAAAATCCCAAACTTCTTTTCAATATTGAGTTTGTGATCTTGATGTTTAATGTGTTTTAGATAATGAGGAATATTTTATAAGCATGAACATATAGAATGGTTCTGTTATCATACTTTGTATTCCCCACCCAGCTCATTAGTTCAGTATTATAATAACCTTTGTTTCAATTGCTGGTTGCTTAACATGATGTTTTGCTGATGTTCATGTAGTTTCGTATGTTTGGGTAAGGCTCACACAAGCTGTGTGATGCCTGATAAGATACTGTCTTTAGAAGCCCATAGTATACCTAGTTGCAAATACATGAAGGTGAAAAACATGACTATATCACATTCTCATTATTATGTAAATAACAACTGCTCAGTAAATAGCAAATGCATGAAGAGCAGGAGGATAAGAAACAGGGCTTTCAGTATGACCTAGTATAGCCATATACACTAAAGAAAATAAATAGAAGTGGACTGTCAGAGATCGTGTTGATGGAGAAGCAAGTATTTTTCAGGTGTAAATGCCCGGAAAGACTTGCTGGGGCTTGTAGTACAAATTTTATTTCAATGTTTTTAAGGATTTGAGGACAAGGAGCAAAGCTGTTTACTTTTGTACTAATGGATACGCTGAAGATTCATTTCTGTTACAGAAAATAGACTACTTGAAATCCACACAAGTAGTAACTTGTTTTAAGAAGATACTGTGAATATTATTCAAAGGAAACTGAATTATAATACATCAAAGTTGAGATTTGGTAATAGTTCTAGCAGTTTCTGAGGAAACTGAAACACAGCTGTTTGGTTTTTTTGGGCTGTGTTTTGCGTGTATATATTTATTATTATTATTATATGTTGTTGTTGAGGTTGTTTGCTTCTCCCTGGGCAGAAGTTCATGTGTATGTGCTATAGTGGCCATTATATTCTTCATGTAGGTATTTCATAGGATCACAGAATGGCTGGCTTTGCAAGGAACTTTAAATACCATCTGGTTTCAACCTCCTTCTGCAGGCAGGGACACCTCTTACTAGATCAGCTCGCTCAAAGCCCCACCCAGCCTGCCCTTGAACACATTCACAGCTTCTCTGGACACTCTTTTAGTTTAAAACTGC
Source organism: Numida meleagris (assembly GCF_002078875.1). Lineage (NCBI taxonomy): Eukaryota > Metazoa > Chordata > Aves > Galliformes > Numididae > Numida > Numida meleagris. The sequence goes on along the minus strand of NC_034413.1, from coordinate 31,343,060 downwards.
TAAGCCTTGAACTGTCACAGCGCTGCCTAACAAAGAGTCCCTCCCCAGCTTTCCTATAGGCCCTTTCTAAGTACTGGAACTGAGGTACTAGATTTGACTTAGCACATGCATGATGTCCAGCAGCAGTACTTGCAGTCATGCAGCAGGCCGTTTGAAACTTTGACCGAAATGCTGGATATTTACAAAATCTTGATTTATTCTTTTTCTTTCTGAACAACGTATTTCCAGGATGAACAAAGAGTAACAACTGGGACATACATTGGTTTGTTGTACTCTACTCATGAATGAAAGCCACTTAAGATTGTTTAATTACATTGAAATCTTCGCAATAGATAGCTGATCAGAGAAGATGGCCACTTGAATCTCGTATGTTATTCCTTCAGGGTTATTTTACCCAGAAAACGTAACAGGAAACTAAAATGCTTTGAATTTTGACCAGCTATTAAGGGCTGTAAGAAGAAAAATGATCTCTCATCTAAATGAAATCATACCCTGCTAGATGTCACGTTTTTGTTATTCTAATTGAAGAAAAATGCAAAAAATATATTAAATTGATGGAAGTCATATGTAAAATCATTCTTAAATTCTAAGTCAAAATGCCTTTGTTTTTAGAATGCACAAACAATTATTGCATTTAATTCTATTGAAGTGTTTAGTACTAAGTAATACTTAGGACAGCTGTTTTGGAGAATTCTGTACACTTTTTTTACTGTATTATATTGAAGAAGCATTTTTCTTTAATCCTTTTTCTTAACTGAGGTGTTAGAACATGCTTCTTCAGATAAGAATTCTTGATAGCTAATACATTTTACAATGACTGCAAGCTGAAAAAAAGGGAAATTATGTATAACTTATCATGAGAGATTTTTGACTTGCATAAAAATGTTAAAGAGAAAGTCAGAAATATTATTTTGATTACTATTTTATGTGGGTTTGATAGCAAGCAAAATCCACGTGAATGGTATAATTAATGTAATATGCAAATATTCAGGTCACCAGAACTCTCTTATTATTTGATCTGTCCTAATAACTGTCCCAAACATTAATAGAACAATTATTGTCTCATCAATTAGGCTAACTAGCATCAATATTAAATAATGGAACCATATTTTGAACTTTCTATCTGATCTCCTTTAAAAGATATTTGTTTTAAATTTACTAAAAATTTTGCTGGAAAGACAATTATGTGCCTTATATGAGAAAGTGAGCACGTTATAGACATCAACATGGTATGTTTACAGAGTTCAGACTGTACTCAGCCTTAGGATTTGATGGAAATGCTCCCACCGCCTATTAGCAGCAAACCAAACTGCTTCTTTAAACCAAATACATCTGATGCAAAAAAAACCAGCATACCAGTTTGAGCTCACAAATGGTAAGACCGTATCCTTGGGAGGACTGTATACCTGAACACAGCTTTCTGCAGTGACTTAAAGAGGGCTTACAAGTTGTTCACCTAGAAACCTCTTGTCTGGATGATGGTTATAAAGGAATAAGCTAATGTATTTCCAAGACAACTGAGATTTGAGGGCTTGGATCTGGAGTATGAGGAACATTTGGAAGCGCTTACTCTGCAGTAAACCTTCCCTGACAGATGAAACACCATAGTCTACATAGTCTGACCATTCCAGTCCCATAGGCTTTTCCTGGTTGTAAGAAATGAAGACTCAGAGACATCTGAAGTATAAATGTGGTATCTTAAGACAAGAAAGCCTGGAAATATACTCAGTGTCCCTTGTGTTTGACAATTCAGAATGTCTAATTTTTATATTTTGAATTAAGGAACCTTTACTTCTAGCAAAACCATATAAGAAACACAATTTTTCTTTAAATGTCTGCTGCAGGTATTCTGTATTCACGTACATCCAAGACTTGAGTTAAACATGCAGTTTCAGTAGAACATAATTACAAGAGCTGGCAGACTGATGCAAACGACATGCGCAGTACTTGTATTAAACCAGCTACGTGAAATTTAATCTTGAAAAACACTCGCTCCAATTGATACTTGAGTTAGAGTGACCTCCTGTGTTCTTTGCCCAAGCTGCAAGTAAAGCAGCAGATGTGTTGCAGATGCTACATATAAGGAGCAATCTTCAGTACTTCCACACAATCTTTGCAGATAAACAATGGTCAAGCAGGAGGAAGAATGGTATTCAAATGGCATTCACATGCTATTTGAATTCTAGCACTCTGCTACAAAACTATTATTGCCAAAAGAGAAAGAGATCTCAGTACAAAACAAACAACTAAAAGTATTTCAAAGAATGCCTCCGTTAACGATATCTAAAAAAAATAAATCGAAACCTTGAGGCACAAGCCTGAAGTAAAACCCTAAAATTAATTCTTAAATTGTTAGAAACAGGCAGCTTGCCAAGCACTGCAGTGTTTCGCCAGGGGTGGGTGCTTAATTAATCAAGAATGCTATCTATTGTACATGATCTTATTTGAAAGACCTTAAAGTCCAAGATACTTGGCTAACCTGGTAATGGCAGAGGAGAGAGGTGAAAAGAAAACTGGTCTCAGGCAGTTTGAGTTGGATTGAGCTTCCCCAGCTTTCAGGTAGGCACTCGACTTCCAGATGCCTCAGCTGGCTCCTCAGGTCACCTTCTACAGATGTTAGAAGGAGAGAGATCCTTGCCCTTAGCGGGCCGTTAAGTTCACCAATTTTAGAATGGTGTGAGCAATTCCTGAGAAATACTTTTTCAGTATCTACTGGGGGACCCTGAAATCAGCTAGGCATGAGACTAAAGGCTTAAAGCATTTGGTATGTCATTGACTAAAAGTGGCAATAATTTTTACGCACACAAATGGTTAATTTCTTTATCAGAATTCATCCATTTAACATTGCTTTATAAATGTGTTGTTCTATACTGTTAAAAGTTTTACACATACAGCATCTGTTCTTAAATGGGAATACAATTTACATCTGACAGCCTTCAGGAAGTATTATGTTACTAAGAAAAATTTCATGAATTAAAAATGCAATTTTAATATATTTACAGGTGGACAGTTGGGCTAGATAATCTTAGAGGTCTTTTCCAACCTTAATGATTCTGTGATTCTGTGAAAATGAACGTAGGATAACAGATAAAATTTCCCAATGGATAAGTGTATTTTGGAAAGAGAATTTCTCTCCCAAAGGACTCCTAAAATTGTTACTACTTTAGTAAGTTAAAACTAGCAAGAACTGGACATTAGAATTAATAAAGGAAAGAGAACAATCAATTTTAAGACTTATACAAAATAATGGCAATAAGAGGATAGGTTTGCCAATATTGTTTTATGCCTTTAACTTCTCTAAGTGTTGCAAAATCATTAATACAGATATGGACAGATTGTTATAATCAACCATCAGCAAAAATACATAAGTGATAATCAGTTTCCAAATGTATTCTTCAGCATTAAGTAATTTCTGTATTAATGTTGTCTTTACAAATAAAGAACTGACCCCCAAGCACTTAAACATTTCAGTTTTCTTCCTTTTTTCAGATCTGAAATGCAATGTTCATTTGGTAATGCCTCTTCCATCCCTTCTCACTTTGGTGCTCCGTGCCCTTTTATCAATCTTTTTATCAATCTCTATTTGCCTTACAAATGCAATAATTTCAGCATTTGTTCCTATTAAAGAGCGTGACTTTACAAATTCAATTATTTTATTAGAAGCTATTAATTATATGCATCTGATGTTTGCAACAACAACAAAAAAATTAGATTCTGCCTGTTAAGAAACATTGACAACGATGTTAGTGTAACAGTAAACAAGTACTTATGTGCAACTTAAAACTTACTCGTGAATATTTTATATCTCTCTTGAAGTATATACATGAATTAATGAATCCAACACAAATCGCATATTACAACAGATAGTACTAGCAACACTAAAGTAAATCAAAATTCATGGTTGATTACTGAAAAAGCTAATGACTAGCAATAACAAATAATACTGCATGCTTATTTCCTCTTATGTAAACTCATTCCTTCTATCAGCTCTGAAGATCACTTAACAAATCTTACAGTCAGGAAAAATAAATCAGACAATCCTTTATAGCTACAATTTCTCATTCTTTGTTCCTTGGAATGGTTCTGGTTCTGCGAACCAGTTTTAGTTACAGAATCAAAAGCTGCTTCCATTCTGGGGAAGCTCTAAGACAGTATCACAGCCTGCCTTTAAAGGATATTATTTCTTAAGCTCCAACAAGTAGTCATTTCTTCTTGCTTTGTTGCTTGCCCACACTATTAGTCCACTTCAGTGACATACGGAATGAAGATTTAATGCTATACTTCCGTATTAAAAAATTCTGGATTTGATGTATCCTAAATTTAGGGAACTCTTATGGCATTTCCAGTATCATAGAAAGACCTTTAGGGATTATTTGCTGTATCCATCTCTTATACATAATAAATATATTCATAGTGTATGACTGAAGGATTAAATATGTGTTATTTCCTGTTCAATTCTCTTTTTTTATACATTAATCTTAAAATCATTTAGGATTATTTATGGTACAGTGATTTATCACCTTTTTAAAGTTTTTGTTGCTGTAGAGCAAGTTAGACATGAACGCTTAATAAAATGAAAAATAATTTTTCATTACTTATAATTCTAATCACTGTAACAAATTAACTTTGCCTGTGGAACAGGTACAAATCTAGTATAATTTCTTCTGCGTACTTTGAGAATTCCCACTTGTAAGTAGTTGATAGAGTTGTCAACTTTCAAAGGGTTTGCATATTATCACACTATGATTTCTAGAACAATGTATTTAAAAAGGACTCAGGTTCATTCTTTCAAGACATGGGTATGTTTTCTACTTTTCCTAGTTCAGAATCTTGTGCTGTGCTTTTCTTCATTATTTGTTATCAGATAACTTCTTGATTTAGCATTGTTACAAGGTTATCATGGAATCAGTGTTATTCTACTATTTTCTTTTTCTGCCATGGATAGCTGTAATTTTTGTGAATATGGAATTTGTTCTAGGACTGGACTGCAACTATAGAATACCAAGAACTGGAGGACCAAGATAACTCAGTGACATGGTTATGATATACAGAACTTTTCATCATTTAAAATTTGTCAGTGACAAAACTGATTGCAATGTAATAGCAACGTAATTGTATCACTGAGCATGATTTTCAGTGACCAGATAGCTGAATGTTTATCTACATTTATATCTTTAATTAAACAATCCTAGTATATTTAGGCATGTGTGAAGTACGCTACTGCCTCAGAGCCTTTTTCCTCAACGCATTTTTTCAGATTTATACAGTTTTATACAAAAAACATATTATATGCCTCTATTTGCAGCTGCTCTATAAGTACATTATTTTTTATTTAAATTGAAACAATTTATGTGGATATGCAAATATCTCTAATGTTGCATGTCAGTGGATATGTTTACAAGACCTGAGTATGCTAAATGTCATATGAAAATGCTACTTTATGTGCCAAAAAAACCCTCCTCTTTAAGTGTAAGTGTAAACTATTAATTACACCTGGCTTTCACAATACATCTGCCACACTGTACATACAGATGAAGAATAACATATTTACCATCTATATGAAAATAAAATATGCTTCTGTCTCCAATTCTATATTGCTTGACTTTTGTCCCAGTTCTCAGCACAGATCCTTATGGATGTATGGAGACCCTGCTTTACTTCTAAGAGTTACTGCCTTTTGTATGATACAAACCTTAAAATGCAAGATTGCTATTTGTAATTCCACCAGTCCGATAGAGTTTTTTTTCTATAAACATATACTGTCTGTTTGATTGTTGTAATTAATAACTATGATTTTGCTGAATTTTACAGGCTATATTTTCTCATTGTCAGTACATAAACAGAATGTCAACGGTTTACGGGCATTAGGCCCGATTCCGTGACAAAGGGGATGGGGGACCCATGGGCCCACGTCCCGGGAAAAGGGGAAAGGGGAAAAGGATAGGGAGATGGCCCTGAGAGCAAAGAACAGCGGCAACAATCTGAGGAGAAACAAACTAATTTACTAAATAAGATATCGGAATGCAAAACAACACACTATAATACAATATAATTACAATTTAAGCTGATAAATCCAATGCAGAGAGAGAGAATGTCCCAAAATCAAGGTAGGCCTTACTCTACTACCGACGATAAGACGGCTGGAGAGCGAGGTGCTGCCAAGACGAGAGACGGCGGAAAAAGGGACGAGGTCTCGTGATCTGCAAGTTTTTATACTGTGAGCTTTTATCTTTTCCCTCCAGCTGGAAAATGGTAACAAAGGAGCAAAGTACCGTGGGGAATGTAGTAGTCCTTCTCTTCTGAGAACCAGGTATATTCACTACATGATGTTATGATGTGGAATACCAATAACCGAAAATCACAAAACCATGACACAGAAGAATTGTGATATTGGGTGAAACTTGTAAGTGTGTCTAAGGCAATACCCTGGTTTTTGCTAGTACCTCCATATTTCCAGATACTTTAGAAGAGAGTTTAAATGAGCTGATAGTAAACAATTAAGAAAAAAAATCCCCTCATCAGAAAACCTCCCACCTGATCAGTGACTGGCTTAAACCTGAAACACAAATTTGTATTTTAACATAAAATTTATCTATAACATTGACTGGTTGCAATTATCCAGTGTACATGACTACTCTAATTCCTATTAAGCGTCAGTGATAGATCATAGCAATAAACCATTGCAATTATTTACACATGTAAAATCAAATACTTTGTCTACCTTGAGTCATTACAGAAGAGGATGTTGAAAGTAGTAGGGCAAAATATCTGTAACAGATAGAATGGATGCGATTTTGATCACCTGTTAAAGTCAATTTACCATGAGTATTTTTGCTCAATTGCCTCTTTCTTTCAAACCAAGCTTCTACATATTTATCATTACCTAATGTTAAAAGATCTGCTAACTACACATCTACTGTTAGCATTCTGCTTGTGCTGCTATCTATAGAATACAAAATGAGAAGGTAGGGTTAAAGAGGTCTGCATTGTTGATGATTTCTGTCTGTTGCTTTACAAGTGGAGAAATACAGTGGGAAGGTGCTTTTCTTGAACCATCTGAGGATGCAGTGATCTCTGTGAATGTTTTATTTTTAATCTTTGGTTATTATGACCTTCATAAGCTACACTTCTTGCTCAAGAAAAATATTCCTGGCGAAAATTCCTAAAGATAGTTTGAAGAATTAAATCTCTAGCAATGGAAATCTAGAGATTTCTGTCTTCTCTGTGTGTGGATTCCCAGAAGACCTAAAATTGATTTAGGAACTGCATGAACTGCCGTTTCATTTCTATAACTCATGGACACATTATTAATTTTGACGTGTAAGCTTCCATCCTGCTAATTTCATACTGCATGGCTTCACAGTACTAGTGAGTAGTGCCTCATACGTAGGCTTTTTAAAAATATTATCTATTGATTGTCTAGTTATAGCTTATGGATTGAATTGCAGTTCTGATAAGTCTGACTAAATAAGAATGTAGAAACATGAAATATATTGAATCTGCTCAAAACTTCCATTAAAAGTAAATAAATTAGTAAAGCAGCTGAACCTAGAAAGAAAAGATTAATTACTGAATTTACTTACAGATAGTAGTTGAAGGCAAATGGGCTGTCAGAATATTGAGATGTGCTGTTTGTAAAGGAATATGCACTGTAAAGGAAAAAAATATTTTGAGTAATTTTTGAAGTAGTTTAAATGACTGTTAACAACAGAAGTTATTGCAGATTTGTGAAATGATGTTAAAGAATTTTATTTTAAATATGAGTATAGTCTAAATTCTTAAGTCAGCATGGTTGCTCAGCTTGGTGATCAGGGATCGTGACTGGGATGTGCTAGGGATTGTGCCCAGTCAATGCAGGCACGGATGCCTTGTTCCATGATTTGAGGTTAGATTTGTTAAAGGCCCAGTGTGCTTCCCCAGAGGTGCTAGGTCTGGTGAGGTCTAGCTCTCACAGAAGCCGTGAAATTCTGTCCAGAATTTCAGAATATTCTATTCTGTTCTATAGCAGAATATGTACAGTTTAAAAGCTGAACTTTGCCTTGTGAACCAAAGAGAAAATTCATGAGAATTGAAAAACCTACCACCTCACAAACCATGTACGTCAGGAGCGATACATAAACGGTGATAGAACATTTGACTGAAATAAAACCCCACAGATAGTTTTCATGCGCATTTGCACGTTCAATTCTCTCAGCTACTTTTATGAAGAGATTTTGTCAGGAAGACTTGCCAGTAGCAGCATCTGCACAGGGAAATTTCATTTTCCACTCCCTGGCAGTGGAAGCAGCAGTGGCTCCATCGCTTTCTTGGCAGGCACTGTTTGCAAGCACACTGCAAGCTGTTTATCAGATGGCTTTAAATAAGGTTGTTTTTTTTTTTTTTTTTTTTTTTTAAATGGAACACGAGTTTGGTGAGCGCTGGGTGAGCTAAAGGACTGACACTCCCTCAACAAATTACCTGTCAGGGGTCTCCTCACGGCCCGCAGCGCTTGTGTGTGTGTGGGGGGGGAGGGGGCGTGCCTCGCGCGTGCGGAGCCGTTACGAGGGGTGGCGCGCGTGGAGCCGTTGGAGCTCGTCTCGGGGAGGCGGCGCAGCCGTCTCCCTTTGTTTGTCAGTTACCACAGCGAGCTGTGTTCTCGCTGTGTGGGTGTGAGTCAGAGCCAGAACGGGCTGAGGAGCAGGAGGGCAGCAAGGAGCAACCTGTACTGCAGACTTGCCCTGTCTGACCCCTGTCTGAGTGGGTTTTCTTTCCCATCTCAAATAAATGGTGCAAGAGCACCTGCATCCTTCTGTAGGGGAGGGTGAGGCAGAGAGTAGGATGGATGAGGTAGAAACAGGGATTGTAGGTGAGTGCATCCTTCGCAGGCTGTTGGGCAAGACAGCTCCTTTGATACAAAAACTGGGAATGATCTCAGGGTCAAAGATGATGTATATGAATGCTATCTCTTACTGAAGAGGGAACGTAGCTCTGAGGAGTGTTTCTAGATACAACTGGCAACCGTCTGGTGTATTGAATCACAGAATTGTAGTGGTTGGAAGGGACCTCTGGAGATCATCTCATCCAACCCCTTGCTTAAGCAGGTTCCCTACAGCAGGTCACACCAGAAGGTGTTCACGTGGGTCTTGAGTATCCCTGGAGAAGGAGATTCCACAGCCTCTCTGGGCAGTCTGTTCCAGTGCTCTGACACAGAATCAAAAAATTGCTCAGGTTGGAAAAGACCTTCAAGATCATCAAGTCCAACCACAACCTAACCATACTACCCTAACAATCCACCGCTAAATCATGTCCCTAAGCACCACATCCAAACGGTTTTTAAACACTTTCTGGGATGGTGACTCAACCACCTCCATGGGGAGCATATTCCAGTGCCTAACAGCCCTTTCTGTAAAGAAGTTTGTCCTGATATCCAACCTAAACCTCCCCTGGCGCAACTTGAGGCCATTTCCCCTTGTCCTGTCACCTGTCACTAGCGAGAAGAGACCAACCCCACTCTCACTGCAATCACCTTTCAGGTATTTGAAGAGAGCAATGAGGTCTCCCCTCAGCCTCCTCTTCCCGGTCACTCTTGACCGTGAAGTTCTTCCTTGTGTTAGTATGGAACTTCCTGTGTTCTAATTTCTGCCCATTGCCCCTCATTCTATTGCTGTATGCCACTGAAAAGAGTCTTCCCCCATTGACTTCACTACCACGTTTCTGATGTTTATAAGCAGATATGAGATGCCTTCTCAGCCGCCTTTTCTCCAGGCTGAACAGTTCCAGGTCTCTCAGCGTTAAAAGCCTGGCTGCTTTGCCTCAGAGCTGTTTCGGGATTTTAAACTGAGTTCTCTGGAACGAATGATATGAACATATGAGTAAGCAAAAATATGTGTTAATGTGGGGGTAATTGAAGGGTAATGTTTAGTGCCTTCTTTGCCTGCCTTGGTGTTCCACCTTCTGGAGAAATGTATTCCATCATTTCTGTCCCTTTTCTGGTGTATTAGTGCAAACACTCAACTTTCAGCAGCAGCTGCTACAACAAATTTGAAAGTGCTTTCAGGACCATCTGTAACTGGGTGCTTATTTCTATTGGCTCAGCACTGTTAAACTCTTGCACAAAACCTGCTGATTCAGACTGCATCTCTGAAGTCACCTGAGCTTATGAAGTAATCCCTCTGAACAAGGACCATGATGAACTGGAAAGAGAACTAGAGGGATGGAAGGATTGAGGTTCTGTTTGTGTTTATTGTTGGCTTTCTGTTTTCTGTTGGGTTAAACATTTTGATACTGCTTAGTGCATTGTTGACCAAATTTTGACTTGCCTGGGCTGCACTGAGCAAAGAGGAATTGGGCTACATTTACCTAGGTTGCACTGAACATAACGACTCCTATTTATTTCCGTGGAAACTACAACAATGAGCACAGTAATGCTATTTGATAGAGCAAATTCTCAGCTACAAAACACTATTCTTCAGCATAGTCACCACCATTAGCTGTGGATTTTCGCTGGTGATGAACAAGAGCCTGCGTGCTGCGCTAGTTGTAATCTGTACTGGTGGAGGTAACCTGCTGTTGCCACTGCTGAAATGCACCACCCACTGACATCCAGTGTTTGGTCTCTGTAAATGTTCAGTGGGTGTCGGTGAATGTCAGTGGGTGCCATTTTTTCCGCATGCAGGAATTCAATGAGACACCTTTGTTTTATATGCACTTCTGACATGTCAGATGCCATTCTATCAGACTGCCCCTCTGCTGCCATCAATCATGTGGCAATAAAATGTAATGGAATGCTGGTGGGAAGGTTCAACTTCTATTGCTGTAATGCCAACATCTGCTTCTGATGTGTGCCAACATAAAACAAGAGGCATTACTATCAGAGCAGATCTCATAAAATATATAGTTAATGCATATAAGTAACAGAGCTTATTTTAATATTTAATATTTTTATTAAAAAAAGAGGGCAAAAATACATAAAACTATGGGGATATTTGACCTTGTTTTTGTGAAACTAATGTGTCGGTGTGGTTCAATGGAAGTAGCTGCCATTCTTAGTGAGTTCTCAAGGCATTTGTCAGATATTTTTGATGAAATTTTACTTTTCCCATACTTCATCCTTGAAAATAGTTGCTCACAAATGTATGTACTGCCAAAATGCAATGATATGAGTAAGGTGTGATTGTGAAGTGATGTCTCTATTGAGAGATGTCTTATAAAAGTCTGGTAGAGACATGATCACTTTTTCTTTAAGTTGAATATCTGATTGCAACTCTGTACATTCAGTTTGAAAATTCACAGGTAATTTATTTATGTCAACTGAAAATAGAATTGGAAACTTACAAAAAATATTGATGATTTTTTTGGCAATGTTGAACCTTGTTCTCAAATTCCTTAATCAAAAAGGAAAGCAAGGCTGCGTATTTTTCACTGTTCACAAAACTATGTTTAGCCAATGTATCAAAATGCATAAAATTTTTTGTCATAACTTGAGTTAGGACTGCACTGTGTCCTCCCCATGTGCTGGTTTCAGCCCAGACAGTGCTGATTGCACACCGATGTTTGGCTGTTGCTGAGCAATGGGTGTGCACCCAAGGCCGGGTGGGGCTGCTTGGTGAGGAAGAGCCACCACCATGATGGTGCAGGGGCAGGCTGCAGCATGACTTGGACATGCCTGATCTGGTGGAAAAGCTTTACAGTGACAACCTGCTGGGAGGGCTTGTTAAAATCAAGACAACTTTGGAATAATGAAAGGACTCATGTATGTCTATGGCTGTTTTAAATGCTTTTGGCCTCTTATAGCATCTCCGTATCCAGTCCTGGCCGGGACTGTGCGAGACTTGTGGCATCATGGAGGCTTGTATGATGAATACCACAGAGTAAAATGGCACTAGGTGTTTAATGTAGGCATCTGATTACTATTCTACATTATCAAATGCAAATGACAGGACAAAGAACATGCAATAAACCCACTATTTTCTACAATATAGTATATCTATTAGAATCTGGAGGATCTGCTTTCACCAATTTACTTCTGAAAAGAAGCACTGATGTGGTTAGAAAGATCTAATGAATTTTAAAAATGGAGTAGTGAACATGTAAATAAATTTCACTTGTTTTTATTGAATCTTGTAATTAAGTGACTTTATTCTGAACTTTCAAAAAACATTCATGAACTAAATAGGAGAGCTTGGAAATGCTGAAAACTTCTGACTTCATTAGCAGCAGTTAGTAATGTTTAGGCTTGAATTGCGTCTTAGTTTTAATATAGTGCTCAGGAAGCTGAATCCTTACTTTAGTCTAGCTGCTCTCTTCTGTGGCTGTTCATGCCTTCTAAATTCATGAGTTGGAGCTAAGTAAAGAAATGCTTATCTTTCAAGTTTGAATCTTAAAATTCTGAGAAGAATGAATTATGAATGAAGTAGTAAGTTTAACGTAACATCACCACGTGGATTTTCCCCTAGTAAATCATCATCTAGAAAATTTTCCTTGGTTTCTGTGAATAACTGATGCTGTAGCATGGGAAAAAATCTTCTGTAAGATGTTCTATACACATTATAACCTTTCACATGACTTTCAAATCTTCTATGCAGCTTTAAGTGCAAAAGGTGTGACTGAAGTCAGTCAGCCATTGCACGACAGTGCCGAAATTGGATAGATTTTGTTTTGTTTCTTCCATCTATCTTAGTACTGTGTCTTAATGTCTGTCCAAATCTTGCTTTTCTCCTTACCTGAGATTAGTCAGAACACGTACTCATTCCCTTGGTCTCTCTATTTTCATCCAGTTGAGCCTCTCCAGTGCTCTTCAGCTGGTGTCAGATTATCTCAGCCTTCAGGCTGTTTGTGCCCTTTTCACCTCTAAACCACCTAAAAATAGCCAGACATCTTTGGTTGAAGTTTTCCAAAAAGAAAATTCAGCCTGACACATAGACCTCATATACAGATTTTTCAGATGGCATGATTTAAAATCTTAAGCAGCAGAATAGATAATAGATAATGTGTAGCAGAATAAAGAGAAGTATTGAACAGTTTCTGTCCTTTCAAGATTTCCATATATTTTTTTAACATGCACTCTGTGTGTACTACGTGTCAAGGTACTCAAAGCTGCTATGATTACTACTTAGCAAAACTTCAGTGAATAGCTGAAATGGCTACCTTTGTGAAAAATACTATAAATGTGGGATTATTGACCTAGAAATACCTTCTGAGTGTTTTGTGACATGAAGGTAAATGAAGATTGTTGTGTACATGGTAGTGTTTGTGAAATGCCCTAATATGTACGTTGCAACAGTATTTGACCTGGACTTAACAGCAATGGCCTTTGCTTTCCTTATTCCACTTTGCCCTCTCACATTCAACATAAAACTCATTGATTTCACAGAGGGCTTTGCCGCTGACTTCAGTAGCATGTGATTGAGGGTCTAAAAGCTCACTGACAAACTGTTTTCAAGACTAAGAATGAGCTTGGGCTTTCTTAAAGCACTATACACAGTAACAAATTGTCAGTAAAGTCAGGAACTTACATCTTAGGAGGAGGTCCCAAATGGATACTCCCCTCCCCATTTTGACTATTTTCCACTCCTTTTTAATTCCTTATAGGCAAGGAAGAATGGGCAGTCATTTGCTCTCTTGCCATCAGTGCCTCTAGAGTCAAGCAGTATCAAGAGGAGTTCTTCACAAAGCTTTTTTGTGCATCTCGTTAGATTCTTCATTTGAAAGGTAAGATTGAGGAGAAATGAAGGGAATTTTCCATTTAGTAAAAGAACATGAAGCTGTGAACTGAACTATAGTTACTTAAATAATTCACTTTCTAGAGAAGGAACTTTTAAGCATGATATTTTTTAATACTCTGAATATTCAAAATCATCATGATCATGTCACTTGAAGTAAGTAGCCAAAGATGTGCAATGTATTTGTGTATTTTCTATTTGTGAAAAAAAAACAACCCTCAGAATATTGTTAAAGGAAGGATGAAGTGTTAGATGAATTGTGCTCTTTTAAGTTTCATTTACCTCCTCGTACTTCGCTGGATATTGCTTCCAGTGCTAGGAAGGTTTACGTAAATGTGCATTTATAACCTTGGTGTTAAAAATACTGTACAAGACAGTTTTATATAGTTATTTGATATTAAGGTAAAAAGGCACTTGTTTCTAAGTGAGAAGTAATAGAGGGCTGTTAACATTCAATATAGTGGTTGGCATATTTCGGCAACTTTATATGTGTTGGGATGCTTTTTTTCCTATGTAAAATATATTTGGGTTCCTCTTATTAAAGATGTGAGGTAAGTTCAGAACCAGTGAAGCCAAAAATACTTGTAACAGCAAAGAATTAGGCCTGGTGTCAGGCATTTAGAAAAAATACGTAATGAATTGTTGCTGTTCTCTCCTATTCCTAGTTGATTGATCAATGGTAGGAAAATGATTTGCCTTGGAACAAAGAAGTTTTTTGTAGGATTATTCTTTAGCTAAAGTCTTTTGTATTAGAATGAGGATTGGGGGTCAAATCATAGCATCGTAGAATGGCTTGGGTTGGTAAAAATCTCACAGATCATTTTGTTCCAGTGCTGCTGCCATGGGCAGGGTTGCCACTCACTAGACCGGGGTGCCCAGGACTCCATCTAGCCTGGCCTTGAATCTCGAGAGATGGAACATGCTCAACTTCTTTTGTATTCGAAGGGACGAAATAATCTTTAGTTGTTATTTCTGAGACTGTTTCACAGGAAATGGTGCATCTACTGAGTAGTGTTTCTCTTCTGAGCCCTATTTTAATTTGAAACTGGTTGAGTCTGCAAGGTGCCATGCTGTGCCAGGAGCCTGGTTGGAAGAGTTACTATGTATTCTAGAATCTGAGGTCTGTACATACATACAGGCAGGGTGTGGTGGAATTACAGTGTTGATCCTGTCCCTGTTTTTTTTTTTTAGATAAAGCCTTTGTAGGTTCTAGCTGATACACTGCTTGTGGATGTCCCAAATGGTGTCCTTTCTGCCAACAATTTCTTTTTTTCACATACATATATAAAATTAATACATGCTTAAGAAACAGTGATTATGTGTGCTAGCATTAATTTTGGGGTTGGTTTGTTCATGTCATTAGACAGCAGTGGAGAACAATTACATTATTTGGGTCACTGAAGAAAACAAAGAGTGCATACCTTTACAAACTATATTAATTCGAAAATAGTTGCTTAAGATGGAACATGATAGTGAAAAATCATGTGTAAGGGATTATTATGAAACAAAAAAATTTTTGAAAAGTAACAGCCCTACCTAAGACCTAAGAGATAAGCATTTTAAACCATTGCAACTGAGTAAGAAATAGGCATCTGTTAAGCAAAATATTGTAAATGTTGCAGTATATAACAATCAAATAACAAAAATTGTAAATGTTTGGTGGGTTTTTTTTTTCCACATGAACTGAACAATATTCTATTTTTAGTGAAAGGTCAACTTGAACTTTATTTAAATGGAGTCTCTGGTTCTGAATAGAGATATGAGCACTTTAAAAGTGATAACAAAGGGGAGGGCTTGGAGCCAAACCTTTTAAAACTATTGTTGCCAGCACAAGATAGCCATCCATGTACAAACTGTGTGCCACTTAAACAAGAAGGGGTGCTTGTTCAATGCTCAAGTGCATGCAGTGAAAATAGCACAGAGGGTCGTGTCAAAAGATTTTAAAAAAATTTTTAGAAAATAATTTGGAGAGGGTCTGAAGAGTATAATGAAAACCTCTTTTTGAATGAAATGCTGCCTCTGATGTTGCACAACTTCCTTTTTGTTTTTCCTTCTGAAATAAATAATTTTTTGATGTCTTAAATATTACAACTGTAGTTCTGAGACAGAAAACTTCTGTTCTTGGAAAAATAAGTACCTTGGAAGAAGTGTTAGGAAGGTAGTGTTGTTAAAATATTTCTAAGATAAGCAGGATTATTTTGATTCTGCTGTCACTTCTATTTAGCTTACTGCTAATATAGTGTGATCATCATAAGGCCTGCACGTTTCTGTAGTGATATTTCTGTGGAGGAGGATTTTCTTGCTGTGGCCGTAGACTCAGGACCATAGCACGCATTTGTGGATCGTTGTTGGTTGAAGAGCAGAGTCTGGCATGCTAGTGCAAAGCCAACTGCTCTGCAGCTGATCAGACTATAGGATTCACACCTCTGCTGGAATGTCTCCTAGAACTCGTCAGTGTGTTCCAACTGACTGTGAAAGAGTGCATGCAACCAAGGCAGTAATTTTGATAGTATATTTAAGGGAGAAGAATGTGATAGCTGATGTTACTAAGAATAAGAAATAATAGTATCTGAGTAACTTTGACCTGAATATGGAAGAAGAGATTATATTCTTTAGATTTACCTTACAAGATGTGTTCAGAAATGCTTTCTGAGCCTGTTTATTGGCCACAGTTTGTTGGAGTAAGGTGCTCTAGTTAGACGGACAATTGCATCACCAGATTCTGTCCCTAATTCTTCCACTGGCATTCTGTGTGATTGTAATCACACAGAATTTATCTCAGATTCTATTTCCTTGTGTGGAATTGAAAGATAACCTCTACATTAAAAAGAGTTTTGATGGAATGCACTATAGGAAAAGTAGGCACAACTTTCTAGCAGGGAAAAGAGTGCATTCAGAATGCTATAATCCAGAGAAAGTTTATCATTTGGTATCTCACTAGACATCAGAAATTTTGGAAGGTGTGTACCAACTGAAGAATAATGAGTTCCTCATCTCAAACATTTTTTTTCTATAAACATTAACTAAAGTTTTTCATACAATTAGGTCATAACCTATTCCTCACCATGTGGATTCTCTTGTATCCAATGAGAACTAGGCCAATACTGCTTTCTTTTCCTTGGCAGATTCATTTTTAAAGGGATGATGCACGGCACTCTACTTAGTTATACTGAGAGCTATGTTGAATTTGGTAGAAATCTTATGTCCCTGGGAATTTCAATTGTTTTTCAGATGTGGTTGAAGTTGGCCAATTTATTAAAGAGAATGCAGTATAGAGAATGTAAATCCAATATTTTTTATTTTGATTTTTTTTTTTCATTCTCAGCGTTAAAAGTATCTTTTGGTTACTTCACTGTGAATTTATATCTACGTACAAGGACTGGTAGTAGCCTGCAGTGAATAAATATAATTAACAACTCTGAATCTTGCCACCTTCCAGTTCTCTGGCTGTTCTTTCCTTTCAACTGCCTTTGCATTAGCAGACATGTTGCCTCTTGCTAACAATAAGAAATGAAAAAATCTGAGGTGGTTAAGGTATAACCTGGCAGCTTTGTATAGGAATCCAGTTTGCCACACGCCTTATGGATTTTCCCCAGTGTTAAATGAGTTATCCTTCCCATCTGTTGGAGGTATTGCTCCATTCCTGTGCAGGGCCTGGCCCACAAAAGTTCATGCTGTTATGTTGCAAACCCAACTAGTTCATCTTATCAGAAATTTTTTCTCCATTCTGGAAATTATTTTTTCATGTATCAACTAAAGGACTAAGGAAAAATACAGTCACTGTTTTTGTTGCTTTTATAAAATCTGATTTACTCTCGCTGTACTGACTCAGTAGCAAAAAAAAAGCTAACAAATTTAATTCCCAAAATGGTATTGGTGCCAATTGATAGAGCTATTAAATAATAACAAATGATAATTTATTAAATAATAAATAAATAAGAATTTAAGATCAAATGATAAAATGCTCTCAGCAGTGCATCGTGTCTTAGAAATCTCAGACATCCTGTGCGTGTGTATCTTTTTTACAAATACTCACCCATCCTACTTTGTTTTAATATATTTTCTTGTCTTCCTTTTTTTTTTTCTTTTTTTTTTTTTTCCAGAAGGCAATGGGCCTTTGCATTTAATTAAATTGATAGCACGGTACACTGTATGCCAGTGTGGAATGTGCAACAGAAAGAAAACAAATTTGGTGCCAAGTGACTGGGTTAGAGCCTTATGAATCTTTTTGCTGTCCAGTTCAGAAGCTGGTCTGAGTCATTGCCTTGAGACAGAATCTGGCATACAACCAGAACGTATGGGAAAACAATGGCCTTGCTGAAAATTACAAGAAATAAGCACCAGAAATATGAGTAATGGCATATTTCATGTCATTTAATTGTTCAAAATCAATTTTAATAGAAGGCTTTTAATCTTTTATTTTATTTTTTAATATATCTATATAGCTGTGCACTTGGATATAGCTTTAAGGATGCCCATCCCCCTGCCACCCTTCCAGCAGCCACTGTGTCCTGTCAGTCATCCTGAAATACACTGGAGAGCTTGTCAGGCAGTCCCTTGCAGATGCCTCAGAAGCCAAATAGTGAGCCAAAGCAGTTGCACTGAAGCTCCCTAACACAAGGATATTACATAGGCAGTTTCTTTAGTGCTGAATATGGACCGTTTGTATTCTAGCATAGGTGAGTGATGTGCTGTTAGTTTTCTATTGACTTAGCAGGAAATGGATTCTGAACTTTTCTAATTTTTGCAGAATATCTTTGGCTCTGCTTTCTAACGCAAACTAGCTGATCTATGTCTGCATACAGTGTACTTACACAATGATCTAAGATAGTGCAGGTACTGTGTTCACATTGTATTGCAACTTGATAGAAACTCTATTTTTCAAGGGTTTTTTTTTCTTACTCCATAGCACTCAATATTTTCAGCTTGGACACATCTGCTGACAGGACAAGTTCTTATTTTAAGTTTGCTGCACTTGTAGGAGAGTGCAGGTGGTTGCTTTACTGTCTGTTTGGAGAAAGAAGAACTGTATCTGGTGACACATGCTTAACATCCTAAGTGTTGTAAGAGTTCCTGGTCTACAATGCTGAAATTGCGTACTGCAAAGGTTAATGTAACCAAGTGTGAGGTTAAAACAGCCTTTTAACGAAACATCTTGCAGTCAAGATCTGTACTGTATTTAGAGAGCATGTTATTATTGGAGTAGGTATATGCATGTCAAAAATAAACAAAAATAACAACAACAGCAAACCAAAAAATAGTAAAAAAACAAACAAACAAACAAAAAAAACCCCAAAAACCTGTGGTCTTCATTTTTTTTAATATCTTGAGGCAGGCACTGAAATTTCTCTACTTAATAAGTGGAAATGTCAGAAAAAGGCCCAGAATAATCTTTATTCCCTGCATCTGTTTCTTTGCTACCCTTTATACTTGTCTCTATTATGAACAAACAAACAAACAGAAATGGAGAAACTTTTTAACTAATGTGGTTAATAATACTGTCAAGAGTCTGGAAAGTTGAAGAAGTGGTAACAGTGTCAAAATAAATAATATGAAGTTTTGTACTTTTCACTGCATTTGTTTGCAAATATGTTTTCCTATTTTGTCTGCTTAATGAGAACATTAGAATTATACTTAGGAGAAAACAAACAAAAACCCCAAACATCTAAAATCAGTAGCTAAGCCTTTAAATAGGTTATTTATACCTTAGAATATAAGTGAAATTTTCCAAAACAATAAAGCAAAATTTGCCATTGATTTTCAACTAATGATAATTTGTTGGCTTGCCCCAAGGCAAAAAAGCTATTGTTGATTTCAGAAACCTGAGCCAGAGCTGGAGCAAAGAATAAAAATGCTTGCATTAGACAGTATGCTAAGGTTTAAAAACCTACAACTACAGAGAAGATAAATTCTCTGCACATGGAGATTTTTCTTATCTTAAAAAATGGAATTGGATTTGTAACGCTTTATAAATTTGAGGTATTTTTAGTGGGAAGTGATTATAATTACAACCAATTTGCCAAATTTTAGAAAAGGCCTGATCATTGTAGATGATATGTTGTATAGGAAGGTATGCTGAGAGAAAGGGGGAAGCTTTTGCTGCAAGCAGCAAAGGTCTCATTTTTGAATTTTGAGTGAAATAGCTAGTAACATCCTTCTGTCAGTGAATTGAGTGGAAGCCTCTACAAACTTAATGCATGGCTATAAGTGAAGAAAAAAAAACCTGAGAATCATCTTGTGAGGTTTTCAAATCTCAGTAGAAGCACAAAGTGCTGTTTTCAGCCAATTCTTATCTATTCCCTTTCATCCAATCTATATCAGGTCCAGAAGGAATTCACAGCATAATCAACATAATCTATTTGCAATCATTGTGATGGATTTCAAGAAATACTCATGTACTGGGCAGTTTGTGGAAAATTATGTCAAACATAAGGATTGTGAACCAGCAGTATCATTAAAAACCTTGAATCTTTTCTTTATGTGAGTAGAGACCAGGCTCTTCGAAGTGATGTAAAGAACTAATGAATTGCAGATAGTAAGAAAAAACGTTTTTCAAGGTTGTAGTATGATTTAGTTTGATATAATCAAAGTGAATCTAGAGGAGAGTATCTTGTTGAATTAAATGGACTTTTTGTTTGGGGATAAACACAGCAGGCTGATGCTTCTCTGCTCTGTGAATGGAAGTTCATGGGCTGTACAAACATGCTGACAGGTTGGCAAAGAGATGACATATACACTCTGTGCCAGTGCTGCAGGGACAACCAAAAATGTATGTACTACTGGTTTTATTATGGAAGAGGCACTTGAAAAAGCTATTTATTGGGAAAACAGTTTAGTTTTGAAGCTGATTAAGAAAAACAGAGACCTGAATGAGAGATATTTTATGACTTTCAAATGAAATAGTTGGTACTAGAGGAACGCTCACTTTAGCGGATTATAAAGGCTCTCCCACCAATTTTTGCTGTCTTCAATTCAAGCGTGTGTGTGGAAGTCTAAATGTTGGTGAGAACCTGTGTTTGAGGTTACTGATAACATTTGCTGTATTAGCAAGAGAGTTGCCGGAAGTCTGTCATGTAGCTGTAGCTACAGACAAGCTGGAGTTTTGATGTACTTTACAGACAGAGAACTTTCTCTGAATTTTCCTTGTTAAAAATAAAATGATGCAGCTGATAGGTGTTAGCCTTTTGAGACTGCATTTTGTACTAAGTCTCTCACTATTGAGGGGTAGAAACTTACATCACTATGCATTCAGTATTTTTCCAAATAATTATATAGTTGAGAACTTGGTTTCACTTCTGTTTCCAGTTTGAGAGCATGAAGAACCAATGGATATTTAGAGTAAGAATCACTATTGATAAAAACTGTAAAGAAAGCTTGCTTGAATGAGTGCAGTTTAGATATGTCTTTGGTCTAAGCTGTAGGAGGCTGTACTCTAGTTGCATAGTTCAGATCACCTAGGATGTTGTGTGCACAGTGTCAAGAAACTGGGGGACTTTGGAGTTTCATGGTGTCTTAAATTGTGGGTTTATGAAGCCCTCTGAGTGATTGTGTTTGACTTTTGTTGGTTCCTCTGCAGAGCAGATGGAGGGAGTCTGCATTATTTCTTGCTTTATTGCATGTGCACTCTGTTATGACAAATTGATTACAATATTTGACTAATTTTGCAATTTTCTATTTCTGAAAGGACTAGATAGTGTCTGGAGTGTACAATCTGAAACTGTATAAAACTTTTATCCTGAAGAGCCACTTTGTATTGAAAATTCTGAATTATTTTGAATGCTTCACACTCAAGATATCCTTTTCTAAGACTGAGTACTATTGAGGTATTAAGATTAGTGACAGAGGTCATCTAATCATTGCAATTTATGGGTATGTGTAGTACCGTTAACTGCTCATTTATGAAGCTTGACGAATGCTACAATTAATGGAGGAGTCACAGCATGAAAATATTACAGAAATGAGGATAGCATTTGTGTAACCTGTGTTTTATTCCCTGCAAAGCTTTGTAGTCTTAGAAAGTCATTGCTCATTTTCAAAAATCTTGTTGGAATTAGAACTCAAAGGTACCAAAGTTGAGCTTTAAAGCAACGAATCCAGTCCTAGCAGAAGGGAAGTATAAACAGATACAGTTAGGATTACTTACCCGCTATTTCTTCCATGAATTAAGCTCTCCTTGTAAGTAGTCAGGACTGTGGCTGTGATAATAATAACATTAAAGGAATGTTTTAGTCATGAGCCAAATTGTGTCCTTATGTAAATGATAATTTCAAGTCATTCAGCTGTCAGACCAAACCTAGTTCTGTGACTGGATGAAAGTCTAGGAATGAATCACAGGCCTAATTTGAATAAGCAGTAAAACTTCCATATGGCTGCAGCTTCACTGAAATGTTTCAATGGATTTAAAATAAATAATATGGATTTAAACTTGATTCTTCTTAGATCAGTTAGCTCAATTTAATGCCTTTGTGTACAGCAGTTTTCATGCCAGATAGGGTTTCCAGCTGCTGGCTTACCTGTTAACATTCTGTTACTGAAACACAAGGCTAGGCGTCAAAATGTTTCTAATGGTGCCAGAATCTGAATTCTCCCATGGAAATAAGTAGTCGTACTCAATTCTTAATGGAGACTTTCCTTCACTGAACGTTTTTCAGAGATAGTGTTCTGCTGTGTAATCTAGTTTCTTGGAACTTTCTAACCTCTGGAGGTTTGAGGGAAAAGTGGTTAGTTCTAGATATGCCAGTATTTCAGAAATATTTTTCTGAATACAGGTAATTGAAACCATACTTCTGAAAAACAATTCCAGTATTGATCTCAGAGTGCATGCATACCATGTTGTAGTTTTACCAGGAAGATGCGTGATGCCATCACATTTGATTAATAAAAATCTTTATGTTGTTTTGTCAACAACAACAATTAAAAAAGCCTTTTTAATTGCAACCTTCTCTTCCCAGGTCACTTCTGTGTGGGCATCTTTTGCTTTATAAGGAGATTCTGAAAAAAGGACGTACTGAACTGTGGAGTACAAAACAATTGTTGACTAATAGTCACAGTAGAGGGCTAGGACTGGTAAACTACCAGACGGAGGATTAATATTGCCTCTCTCTATAGTAGATTTTCATTTTCCAGATGGTTACCAGTCTGATGGGAAAGGATTGATTCTTGTTACTTCTCTGTAATGAAGTGATTCTTGATGATACAGTTTCTCCCTTCCAGTTCTCCCTTTTTTTTTTACCCTATAGGGTTTAATCATAGAATCTCAGAAAGGTTTAGATTGGACCTTAAAGCTCATCTAGTTCCAGCCTCCTGCCATGGTCAGGGTTGCCACCCAGTAGATCAGGCTGCGTTGGCCCCATCCAACCTGACCTTGAACATTTCCAGGTATGAGGCATCCACGATTTCTCTGGGCAACAAGTTCTAGTACCGCACCACCCTCTGAGTAAAGAATTTCTTCCTTTTTTCTAATCTTAATCTACCCTCTTTTAGCTTGAAGCCATTACTTTTTCTATTACAATACTCCCTGATGAAAAGATCATGGAAAGGGACTCTCTCTGTCGGTACTTGTCCTTGTACTTGAGGAGTACCAAGTATTGCCTTTTTGACAATTATGTATGTGTATTTACTTTTGTTTTCAATCAAAAAATTCAAAAAGAGACTTGACAGATTAATCATTAGTGCGTCCTTAAATAGATACTATTTAGGGATGTGCCCTCTAATGTCAGTTTTGAATGCTGGAGGTGCATGGGAAGGATGAACCATAAGAAATGGCCAGGCTTGCACGTCTTCACTAAGTAGACTGACCATGACAAAGAGACTGAGCTAGATGGACTGTTGATCTGACTCATTAAGATATTTATTATGTTCAATGTGCTCGTAGATATTATTTCTGATGTCTTCTGTCTCTTGTGATTTTCCTTGGACTGAACTACTGAAGACACTGCTTGAACAAAGTCTGGAAACAAAAATATTTTGCCTTGCCCTAGCCACCACCATCAGCTGTTTTGCTCCTGGCTCTGTGAATAAATAAGTATTTTACAGTGAGTGGAAAAGAAAGAGCAAAAGATACTGAGTTGTCCTTCTCAAGTCACTACCTAATGGCTATACTGAGGTGGTGGGAATAAGAGACAAGATCTGGATGCTTGCCTGGGGATTGGATTAGATGATCTCCATAGTTCCCTACCAACCCTTATGATTCTGTGATTCTGTAGATAGAACTTTATCATAAGGAAGGATACGTAACAGTTTGAGCTAGCAGAAGAGCTGCAGCCCCTTTGACTAGGAGACATCTGAATTTTTGCAGTGCTGAATAATGAGGCAGGGAGTCACTTCCCTTCAAAGAGAGGGATAAGTTACACTGAAGTCTTTTAAAAAGGTGGGAGCAGTCTACTTGATGATTCACTGAACAGAAAGAGAACCACTGACAAGAGTAATTTTTGGTGTCCCAAATTTTATTTCCTTGGCTTTTGTTACAAATGTCTAAGAAATAAATGTGTAAAATATGGTGAAATTATTTGCATTGACGTTTCTAAAGTTGTCTGTTTAAAAAAATTAATTTATATGGAAGGAAAACTGTAGTTGTCAATTTCGTGTCAGGATTGTTCTCTTTATCTGTTGACTTGTGAATAGAATTAAAACTGAAAAATCAGTTCTTTCCATACTCTCTCACCTGATTATATGCAACTGAATCTATGGAAACCTAGGGCTGCAGCTAGTATAGTCTGTAATAAAGCAATAGACGTAGCACTTGTATCACCTTCACTGAGATTGCCAAAACTTAAATGACTTCTAACCTTAATTCTTTAATCATCATTCATACTATGATTGCCTGCAAGTGAAATGTGGATATCTGTTATAAGACAAACAACAACTTGGTATAGAAAGCTTAAACCTACTGCATAGTATTAAATCAATGCTAGGTTCACCAGAAGGTTACAATATATCCCTTTAGCCTGCACAATTGAACTACCTTATTACTTTATTATACAACATCAATGATTGTAATAAGTCCTGCTTAAAAAGGACAGATATCCATTACTTTTGTGTTTGAAGCCTTTATTGGATAAAAAGGCTTTGCTGAGCTGTGTTTTATGGGAAGCTAAGTTACTGGAAAATTCAAGGTGTCTTTTATTTTGGAGCAATAATTACTTGCTTTCCTACTGAAACACAGTTGTAATTCTTTGCTGGCATGCACTCATTTCACTGCAGCTTGAACCAGTGAACTCAGTGAAAAACCTTAAATTAACATCAGTGAACTCTGGATCAAGCTCCTAATGAATGACTTACTCACTTTAAAGATCTTCCTTAGCTTTAATTCCATCTTACTGACTTCAGTTATAAGTTTTCTTAACTTAATCTGTCTTGACACTTAGAAAACCTTTGCTACTGCAGGGTATAAAATAACTAAATGTTTCACTTTCTCATGCTGTTAATTACCAGGACTTTTAGGAGCTTCTGTATATATTTTTGTTCTCAAACTGTTTGTTATGGCCACTGTACTTTAACACATGAGTAAGCTATAGGTCTTATACACATAACATCAGTGTTTTTCATCAGTGATGAATTCAGTAATAGAATTTTTCAATAGATTTAACAACGAAATATATGCTTCCTTAAAAGCTTGATTTTATTGACTACTACAGAATTTACATTTAAAGGATTTCTAATGCAGTTATCCTTGTGCATCTTTAAAATAGCAGACATTTATATGTATCTTAAATCTATTATTTCACAGTTTATGCAAGTATCTGTTCCTGTTGTGGAACCAAGCCTGTACTCCAGGAAGCAGTTTCTGGACGCTGACAGATGGCAGTGGGCTCTCATGGCTAATAATTGCATACTAAATTATTTTTTTTTATCTTTTTTTATCCGTTCCTAGGTGAAATGTCAACAAAAGTAGCAAACATTAAATTGAAAGCTGATTCTCAGAATCTGAAGATCCAGACCTTTACAGTGGAGAAATTACTGGAACCGCTGATAATTCAGGTACTTTAATACTGCAGAAAAGAAGTTAAATAGGTATTTTAATACTGCAGAAAAGAAGTTAAATAGACATGCAGAGAAGTGAATGAAGTTGAAGAACTTAGGCTGAGGACACTATTGTGAAAAGCATACCCATGACTCTTCTGAAACTGTTGTTACTCTGGCTTGGAAACTGTGCAAGGATCATCTTCTTTCAGCTTTGGTAATTTGTGTAGTCACTTCTGTTTTTGCAAATGCTACGGTGTATGTTACAGCAACTGTTGCATGTTTTAGCTAGTTTTTTTGCATGTTATTATCCATGGGCATTTAAATGTGGAGTGTGCTACAGATTGAGTTCAACTCATGAAAAGTGTCATATTGTAAATAGTGGATGGTGTCATAGAATCATAGAATTGCTCAGGTTGGAAAAGACCTTCAAGATCATCAAGTCCAACTGCAACCTAACCATACTGCTTTACATGAATTCTGAAAAAAATACTATTCTGTTGTATTTTAGAAGAGATTCGCTAAGAACCGTATAATTTGCTGCATATTGTATAAACATAACTTAGCACTTTTACTTCCAACTAAAGAAAATTTGAACTGAGGGATTTTAAAATATGCTATCAGGTTTGTTGATGAAACTTTCATTTTGAGAGCTGTTATTCTGCATACTTGAGTTTTATTTCAAGTATTCACTGGTTATATGTGGTGCTTAAGGAGAGAATCTTTAGCAGACTGTGTGTATATTTTGTATGGATTATAAATCTTTTATTTTTTTCCAATACAATGGCAAGGACCTACGTGCAGAAGACTTGACATGATTCTGCAAATGATGTGGGTAACTTAAATGAGTTAAAAGACCTCTTAACAGCAATATGTAATGTGAAAAAGAACAGGAAGGACGTCTTCTATTTTAAATCTCAATCTATGTTGAATACTTTCTGCATTTTATTTAGTGGTGTGCAAGTACCTGTTTTTAATTAGTCAACTGCATGTACCACAAGGATGCCTGTCTATTGCTGTCCTTCAGTCTTGTCAAGATTCTGTATTTCAAACTACTTTTCACAGCTGTACTCTGCTCATTAAGTATTCTTTTTCCTGGTACCTGAGGATATGTTTACATGGCAGTCGTTGCTCTGGCTGCAGTTTCTGTAGGTACAATAAGCTATGACTTCACATTCAGAACTTTTACCCATTTGCTAATATACAAAGAATACTTTGGCTGGCTTTACAACCTGAATAACCATAGGTTTAATGGCTTTGAATTAATTTCTGTGATTGGTTAATATCTTTTCAAACTCACTAAGTAATGCATGTTACAAGAGAGTAACTTTTTGTTAAGTAGTATATGTTAATAAACAACGAACAAAAATGTAACTGGGAGAATAGTTAGGTAAAAAGAACATAACTGGGTTGAAAATCCAGTATTCTGGCCATTATTTTGTTTATAGACATGTAAGAATTGGGAATTTACAACTTATTTAAAAAAAAACAAAAACAAAAACCAAACAGCTACACATACAAAAAATATATGTAGTTTTCTATTATCTCCATTTTATTCTAATTACAACTTCTCTATTAAAAAATAAATGAACTATCATTTTAATTAAAACCACAACTGTTATTGTTGTACTTGAATAGATATTAAAGGAAACATATATATTGTTCCCTCACATGGCTCATTAATCAGCATCCTTTGACTGTGTCAGCCACTTTGGTTTATGGTAAATTTTGTTTCTCCAGGAATGCACTTCTTTTTACACACTACTCTGATGGTGTATTTCATTCTTTGTTCTGGGAGCCAGTCCTCTGCAGACTCGTTACCTGGGCTTGCCAGAGAGTTGTGACCAGATAGCAAGGACAAGAAAATGTCAGATATGTTTGGTGTGATGATGCTTGTATGTATTTGCATTTTCATCTCAGGAAAGTCCTTTCTTCTAGAAGTGCCCTGTATAGTCTGAAACCTAAGAAAAGAAGTGCTGACAATGTATTATAACAAATGCTATTTGAAAAACTGCTTTAAAAGCTACTTAAATGAGATCAATTTATCGTTAATGAAGTTATATTTCCCCCCTCGAAAATTTGTCTTTGCTAATGTCAACGATTTACAGGTGTTTGCCCTGGTTCCATGACGAATGGTGCAGGGGACCCACGGACTCATGCCCTGGGAAAGGGAAAAGGGAAAAAGGGTAGGGAGATGGGCCTAAAAATAAAACAGCGGCAACAGTCTGAGGAGAAACAAACTAATTTACTAAATAAGATATCGGAATGCAAAATAACACACTATAATACAATATAATTACAATTCAAGCTAATAAATCCAATACAATGAGAGAGAGTGTTCAAAATTAAAGTAGGCCTTACTCTAATACCGATGATAAGATGGCGGGGGAGCGAGATGCTGCTGGGATGAGAGACGGGCGGAAGGAGAGAGAAGGTCTCATGATATGCGAGTTCACCCATTCGGAATTTTATTTATTTATTAATTGTGTGATTGCCCTGGAAATTTTTTTGAATTGATCTTCTTTTCCTTCTTCACCTATTTGTTCCTTCTAGAAAATTCTCTCCTCTTGAAAGTAATCTTTTCGTAATTATTTCAATTTAAGCTTTTATTAACTAAGCTACTTGTCACTTCTTTTGCCTTCCTTTTATTATATATTTATTTGTGCATGGTATGATTAATGCCATATCAAACCTCAGTAACAGCTCAGTTTTTGGGAAGTTGCCAAAATTGACCATTGTAAAAAATCGGTTTCAGAGTGATAGGCTTGGATGGGTCTAGTCTGCATTCTGAGACCATCTCTTGTATATTGGTAGGTCAGCTTGTGCTCAGACAGCTGCAACAGTGGACATTTTTAAAAGAGGTGAAATTTAAATTTTGGCCTGAGTCTTACTGGATCAAAGAAACCCAATAAAACAAACTAATATGTTTTTGGTTTTTTTTTTTTAAATTCTGAAATATGGATTAAAGAGCTTGCATGTTAAAAATGAAAACTCCTTCAGCTCAAAAAGAATGTGATTTTGACTTTTTTCCCTCAAGCCCCTTTGTTTTGTACTAGAACTGTTTTGTAATAGAACTCTGAAAGAGGCACAAAAAAAAAAGTTGAAAAAGCAAAAGCAGAGATTGAAAATGAATATTAATGGAAGGTAACTGAAGGATGATTAAGGTGTTGGACAGGCAATAAATGAAAACTGATCTATGATTAGAAAGATAATCAGCCGAGTTATAGATAATACAGTAGGACTGTGCTCTGGCCTGATTCACTTAGCTGCTGCTTTGAATACAATTTAACTTTATTTTCAGATATATGTTCTAATGTATTGAATAGTCTTATAATGCTCTGGTAGGAGCATTTATCTCTGTTCATGATCCTCTGAAGTCTGTACTGGCCAGTTACATTAAGACTTAGGACAGTCATTTGGTTAATGGCTTCAGTATGAAAGGAAGCTTAAAAACAAGAAACAGCCTGTGCAGAAGTCATTTTGGAAATGACATTGCTAGATTTCCTCTCTCTTCCCTGCAATCTGCAATTGACAGTGGTGATCACTTTGAGACTGAAAATAGTATGACCCACTGTTTTGCATAAAGCCGTCTAACTTGGTAACTTCTCCACTCTTCAAATGAAACAAATCCCTAAATAAAGATGTCTAGGGGATTGCAGGAGGGCCAGTATTGTTGCATCTCCCCCTTGGCATCCCAAGCAGTGACCTGAGCTAAGGCGGTATGTTAAAATATTGCTGCGCATAGCTCTGCAGAGAGAGAAACTCACATGTGGAACGTGGCATAACTGTGTTAGTGTAATTCTATGACTAGCATTATACTCCTATACTGTACTCTTATGGGGATGTACTGCTAGTTGCACCGTGTCTTCAGAGTAATGGAAAATTTTTTCTTTAATCCTTCTCAATCCCCTGCCCCCCATGCAAACACTGGAAGGGATTGTCTTTGTCCATGGCTTTTATTTAATTCCAGTTGTTTTGGGGAAAGTATGTTTGAAAGAAAGGCTTTTAGGTACAATTCCCTATCAAGGTTTTCTGGTAAATACATCTAATGCATTAAAAATGAATATTGTCAAAATTGATACCATTCTGCTGACAGCTGCTCTGTTGGAGGTTGGGAACTTGGTTAGACAGTCTTTCCTTAATTCTGGGCTCTTATCAGAGATGCACTCTGCTGTGGAACAAGTAGTGTGAAGCGATCAGATAGTCACGAAGTATTTTCATTTGCATAGTTGTTTTCTATTGGCATGCTTGTGCAATGTTTACTCACAAAATAGTTAATGTAATGGAAAAATATCCTCTTCTTTATCTCATCCTCAGAGATCAAAGCTTGCTGAATCTCTTTGGTAATTTTACTAAGGATAACATTTAAGACTAGATATGAATTTGCTTCTGTAGTGTTGTTAAAGTTTAACCCTGCAGGCAGCTCAACACCACTCAGCTTAATTTTAACTTGTACACTTGTTAACAACACACACCAAATTTTAACCTGTATTTGAGATCAGCTGCTCACTCACTTTCCAGGTGGGGTGGGAGAGAGAATCCTAAAGGTAAAAATGATAGGAAATCATGGGTTAAGATAAAGACAGTTTGCTAGGTAACGCAAAAACTGTGTGTGCAAGCAAAGCAAAACAAGGATTCGTTCATTAATTCCCATCAACAGGCAGATGTTCAGCCACTTCCAAGTCAGAAGGGACACATAACAATGTAATGGTTTAGAAGACCATTGGAAGACAAACACCAACACTCTGAATGTCCTCCACTTCCTCCTCCTTTATCCCAGCTTTAATTGATAGGCATGACACCACATGGTATGGGACATCCCTTTGGCCAGCTGAGGTCAGTTGTCCTGGATGTGTCCCCTCTCAGCTTCTTGAGCACTCTCAGCTTGTCTCTGGCAGGGCACCATGAAAAGCAGAAAAGTCCTTGGCTCTGTGTATGCACTGCTCTGCAACAGCTAAAACCTTCAATGTGTTATCACTATTTTTATAATAAAATCCATAATACAGCATTATATGAGCCTCTGTGAAGAAACTTAACTCTATCCCAGCCATGACACTTAACAAAGTAGCGTTAGACATTGTCCCTTTTGAATTTACATTAATTAAAAATTAAGAAAGGTGTGACTGGATCAGATTAATATCACTTCATTAATTCATGAAGGAAATGCTTCATAACTGCTTTTACTTCACGATCTTTGCAAGTCTTGTAAGATGCAGATTAGCCACTTATTTGGAGACTGTGTCTGAAGTTGTCTCTATTTCTATATATACACACACTTAATATATGTTATGTGTGTACATGTATACTTCTCAAATATTTCAAAGAGCTTTTCCTTACTAGGCATCTTTTCTTCCATAAATTTATATTCTATGCACAGATACAGGCTATGGAAATTTTATGGCTATTAGAGAGAGGTAAGTTTTACAGAATACTTACAAACTCATGTGTTTCAGGATTTCTTGTATTATATTACTGATGAAAAATAAACGAGTAGAAAGGAATTTCTTTATTCCCATGTCGCACCAACAAAACTTTGCTCACACAGAAATGATTCACTGCTGTTTTTAGTTTGGTATGGTGAATTTACTTTATGCACAGTGCAACTGAATAAGCAGTATTTGTTTTTGTGGGCAACACTTTGTTATTCCCAAACATCTGACTCAGACAAAGGGTTGTTAGCATTTGAAACAGTGAGGAGGTACTTCTGCCATTGTCATTAGATTGCTATGTTCATATATTGTTTTTTCAAATGTCTAGGGATTGCAGTTGCTTAACTAAATTCTTTTTCAACGGTAATAAACTATTTTGTGATTATTTTATTTTTTTTTATAATAATAAAATCTTTTGGTACTCAAGGTATAAAAATGCCATTATCTTTAACTACTGCAATATGAAAAGATTATTTTTAAAGACTGGGTCTGGTTCTGAGTATAGCATTGAAAGAACTGCTGCACAGTGCCTTAGGAATTCAGTATTTGTGAATCATGACAAAAACAAAAAACAAAGCAATCCTACAAGCCTAATAAATAATGGCAACAACTGACAACAACTAATTTCCAGCTGTGATTGCATACAGACTTGAAAATCTCACTCTAAAAACTCTGGTCTTGTAGTAATTCTCCTCCCAAACATCCAAAGTATTGTGAATTATGGTATTGATTTCCATTGAATGCTGGGAGATATCCATGTTGTATATGGAATAAGGATGATGTGGTAATGTAAAAATAACTGAAATGCAATTAGGCATGAGCTAGATTAATGGGGTATGTTTTTTTCTCTCTTTTTTTTTTCCTTCTTCCTTTTTTTTAATTTTTTTATTTTTTTATTTTTTTTTTTTATTCTTAGCCTTATAATGCTATTGTTTTCACTGGGTATTCTGTCACTACCATGCAACCTGTACTGACAGTGGATCAAAAGAGCATGTCATATTAGTTATGGCTTAATTTAATTCTTTGTGTTGGATCATCATTAAGGTTTTGTATTCCTCATTGGGATTTTGTGTTGGAAAATGAAGTGGATTTTCTGTGTCTATTAACTTACATGAGACAAGAGATACCTATTAAATTTTAACTTGTATTTGATATCAGAAGCTGCCTCTGTCAAATGGCATTGGTCCCTTTTTCTTAGAAATTATATTTCTGAAATTTCCTGGCAGTGATGCTGAAGATGATGTGTCTTAGAATTATGAGCTTTCACCTGCAGTAATGATTATTTTTCTTATTTTGACATTTGTTTCCTTTCTTCTTCCTCCAAAATGTATGAATAAGCAGTACAAGTATTTTACTTAAAAATGAACTTACAATAAAACTCAGAAAAATAAATAGTTAAAATATCTAAAAGGCATCTTAATATTTTTTAATATTTATTTGACAGATTATTTTTTAAAGTCGTGTTCTGACTTCCTTGTATCAGTTTAAAATCTCTTCAGATGGCTCTTAAAGTATTACTGAAGCTTCATTAAATGGTCTAAAGATAATGTTGTAGGATTTTTGTTTGTTTTGCTTTTAGAAGATATTTAAATTCCTAGTGTGTTCTTTAGGAGCTGGCTGGTGCATAAATATTTTTATTTACTTTCCTTTGTGGCTGACCAGAATACCCAAATCCTTTTTAAAAAATCTGGTTCTGAGCTATCTATATTGCTATCCTCCTTATGACATACCATGGCATACCACTGATGTTAAGTGGTTGGTCTTAGTTTTCTGACCTCACATTCCACATTAATGACATAACGGTCAAGACTTTTTTTCTTTCAGTGATGGATGGGCTTACAGAAATGCCTTCCAGAAGATGTCTGTTATTTACTCTTTATGTACTGATTCATGAAGAGCATGAACGTGCATGAATTTGTGAACACTGGACCTTCTCCTCCTAGACCTGTGAAGGGAGCACTATTCCACAGACGAGCTCAAACCACATTCTGTACTCCAGCCATTTGCTAAACATGCCTGCTGGACTAAGAAACTCATACACAGCTCTAACTTTCCTTGCACAATGTTGTTGTCAGTTTTCTTAATGCACAAAGAAATAGGCTGATTTAATACGATTGGAATGCTATTTAATAAAATGAAGCAACTTATACTTAGAAAATGTGTTCATTGAGTCCCATGACTAGATCTGTACTTAATTCTACACTGTCTATGTTTAGGCACAGAATGGAAGAAGGAGGATTAGTGAACTTACTGAAAAGAAAGTATGTCTTGAGATATTTGTAATAACACTTCGCTTTAAAAATCTTTTAGGAGTGTTCCTATGTTGCTGACAACTCAATGCCTCAGAGAATAGTCTGCTGCAAACATTTTGTTGGAATGTGGACGCTGTGCTGAAATGATGAGGAATGTGGAGTGGGATGCTAAATTAAAATACCTTCTTTATTAATGTTAAAGTGCATTATTAAAAACTGGATTTTAGACAAGACTGCAGTAATCTACATTCTGTTCAAAACTGTGTACAACTTTTATGCTGAAAGGTCCTCAGAATTCTGATGCATTAAGTTCTGGCCACTGCAATCTTAGCATATAAAATGAGAAAGCATTTTGAAATGTGTTTATACTCAATTCGGGTATTTGCTTCTGAGACAACTTGAGAGATTTAAGAGGGAAGTGCGGGAAGATGCAGAACTACTGCCTGCTTGTCTGAAGCCTCCTTAAATAGCATTAGTAATTTTTATATCATGATGTAGTTTTTATAATAAGCAGTGCTAGCAGTTTATATCAGGATTAATATGACAATTAAATTTCCATTGAGTTTGCTTTGATCTTACAGAAAGAAGAACATAAGGATTAGGAATATCAGATTAAGTCTGTCAAACTTAATAATTTTGCACATTCTCATTGTGTGGGCTGGACTTGACTGTCTCTCTTTGAAGCAGGGGAAATCCCATGGTTTATTCTCAGCTATGATTTTATTTTGTTAATTTGAAAACAGCATAAATTGATTTGCTATAGAACTTACACTGCTATTCTCTTTTTATTTCTTTTTAAATGTAGGTTACAACACTAGTGAAATGTCCACAGAATCCTTCTGGTAAGAAAAAGGGACGTTCAAAAAGAGCTCGTGTCTTGTTAGCTTCTGTGGAGGAAGCCACTTGGAATCTGTTGGACAAAGGGGAAAAAATTGCCAAGGAAGCAACTGTCTTAAAGGAGGAACTTTATGCAGCACTGGCTGATGTCCAAAAAGAAAGTAAGTGTATGATATAACTTAGGCACCGCAAGGAATTAGCTTACCCGTGTAACTGTGGTATGAAAATGAAGCTGAGATATCCATGAGAAATATGCTTTCATGTGCAAATGTCAGAAATTTATACTGTGTCTGATTGTATGCTCTCAGATACCACTGGTAAAGAGGTAAGACACGCAAGCTGGGGCTCTGGAAAAGCGCTTATGTCAGTGACAGTACTGTCTTTAAAAATTTATGTATGTTCTCTTTTCAGTGAAGACAGGATCCCACGAGTTGAATTTACTGACTGTTTAGCACATGTTTAAGTTAATGCACATTTTCAGGAATTGTAGAATCACCAAGGTTGGAAAAGACCTCCAAGATCATCCAACCATACACCTATCACCCATATTTCCCACTAAACCATGTTGCTTTTCTTGGAAAGAGCTGTTTTCCTGAATCTGAGTTCAAGACCTTATTAGATAGAAATAATAAGAAAAAGACACACTCCCTCTCTTGTGCAGTAGTAAGAATTTCATTTATGAAGATACAGTAGGCTTGTTTGGAGTTACATTTTGAGTCTTCAGTAGAAGAATGATGGAATATTCAAGCTACTGTAGGGCTCATCCTCTTGTGTCAGAACAGCTCATCTTTGGCCAGTTTTTGCTATGTTCCATTTCCTGATAGCCTATCTCCTCATTTCCAAACAGGCTCCCAGAGTATTAGACACAGTATTTTAGGCTATTTGTTGCTTTGTTGATTTTTGCTCTTGTCACGGATAATCGGGACCGAGTTGGCTGAGTAAGAAGCTCAGGCTTGAGCAATTGCATTCTGAATGATAGACATCTAAAACAGGTTCCTTTATAAGTACATCTTGAAAATTGATTCAGGAGATGATATCAGAGGAAAATTAGGACAGAAGAGTAATGCTCTTTGTGCCTGGTCATTTGGCAACGGTGACCTCTCATCAATACTCCATGAATTTTAGAAGTGAGTAACTCACGATGGTTGCCTGGCTTCAGACTAAGAGGAGCTGATGAAACCCTTTCCAAGGAAGTAGCAACAGACAAAGAGGAATGGTCTGTGCCATAAAATTATTGTCAGACCATCTTGTTGAACGAACTTGTAACCAGGCTTGGTTTTATCAAGAAGTGGACTTCTACTGCCTTTTAACTAAGCTTTGTAGTGTGTACTCTTATGCTATGTGATTATTTGTGCCTGAAGGACTATGTTAGCCATTTGAGTCAGGACTCTGTATCACCCTGCCCTTAATAAAGTAACAGCTTCAGGATGTTTTTTCTTTTGTATTTTGCCTTCCTCCGTATGCAGCTGGTACAGCTTCTCAGACTGCAGTTGTTCAGAGTAGTCATTACTAGCTATTTGTTTCTTCTGGATCCAATAAGGGCTGCATTTCAGAGTCTGATATATGTATATAGTGTCTGAGATAACTTAAGATACTTTGAGATTAAAAGTGTTACAGCCAGCAAATATCATTGTTATCTGTCATATTGATCAGTTCAGCTTTTTGAAAAATCATCCATTTTGGATTAGTCTTAAAATGTTAGCCCATCCAGTCCAGGTCGATAACACAAGACAAGAAAAAAAAATATAGTTTTATATTGATTTTTATACATAGGTAATGTAAAAATATTTCACATCTTCAATTTATGTATTGATTCTCAGCCAGGACTAGGGATGACTACAAAAATAAATAATACGTAAAGTAGATTATATACACCGCATACATTTTAAAAGAAGGTTAAATCAATGTTATTACCTATCATTATGCAATGACGAATTGTTAGCTTGCAGCTCATTTTGCTCCATGAATTTGCTGAACTGCTCAAGTTAATTTTAAAAAGTTGGTGAACAATCATACAATAAATAGTAATTTGTTGATTTTACAGGTATTTTTAGTCCTTTGGAGCTGTATTATTTTAAATTTGTGGTGTGCCCCATCACATGTAACTTTGCCTGTTGTTGAAGTCGCATTCTGCTGCTGTTAAATGTCACTTGTTACTTCAAGCTCTTTGTAAAGATTTGAATCATAAATTCTGATAAATTGTGTTTGCATGCAGTCACATGCCATTCATATCATAGCATACAGTATTTGATTTGCTCGTATTTTTCTGTGGTGACTGGCAGGTGTTCTTATTCATATGCTTTAAAATCAGTTATAAATTTTTACATGTTGGCTGCAGTTTATATTTAATGTAGACTGGAATTTTGAAATAATCCTCTAGGTAATTTCACTCAGATGTGAGGCAAACGATGAGTCCCAGAGTTGCAGACCAATGTCTAGAAAAAAATAAAATCTTTTCTCACATTTTTATCATATATTGCTGCTCACTGAGCTTCTTAATGTTATGGTTTTGTGATTTTTGTTGTCAGTATTCCACATCATTACATCATGTAAAGCATGGGCAGTTAAAGAGTTAATTCCCTGGTTACTGCAAACTGCCTTTTTTGGTGTGCCCCTCTGAGGGGGAGGGGAGGAGGTGCACTCCCCAGTGGTCTTTGTGTGGGAGGGGGTGGTGAAGCCGCGTGGGAGACGCGGGGTCTGTTCCTTCCTGCCCGGCGGAGAAGCACGTGGTCCTCCTGCAGTTTACTGTGTAAGATTTTCAGCCTGTAAACTCTCTGTTACAATTCTACTAGCCTCATTTTTTATATATTTAGTAAAGTTAGTTGTTCCTCCTCAGATTGGTGCCGCTGTTTTTGTGTTAGATCCGCCTACAAGTCCCCTGCTTTTCCCCTCTTCCCATTGTTTCCCCAGGGTGCGGGTCCGCGGCATCCCTGCCAGTTTAGCCGCTGGATCGCCCGGGGCAGGCCCCTACCTGCCGACAATTTTTTTTTTTCCTTTCCTCTTTTCTCTTCTTTTTTTTTTTTTTTCTTCCGGGCCTGTCTCCCTTGTCACGGACGCAGACCCTTAGGTAATACCGTGACATTAAGTAGGAGACTTTGACATTAGAATTAACTGCATAGTACTTTGGAACAGTTACGGCCACTGTGAAAATGCTGATTCAGTATTCAGTATTGAATGCTGGTCAGTATTCAAGGACCATCTCCTTCAAGCCCAGAAGCAGTGCACCCTGAGAAAAAAGAAGGCAGGCAAGAATGCTGGGAGGCCTCTGTGGATAATCAAGGAGTTCCTGGACTTAGTTAAGCACAAAAAGAAAGTCTATAGGGTGTGGAACCAGGAACAGGTTACCTCGGAGGTCTACAAAGTTGTCCGAGCAGCCAGGGATCAGGTTAGGAAAGCTAAAAACTCAGATGGAGTTACCTTTCCCAGGTACATAAAGGGGAACAAGAAGAAATTCTACAAGCGTATCAGTGATAAAAGGAAGGCCAGGGAAGATGTGAGCCCTCTCTGGTAGGAAATTGGAGACCTGGACATGAGGGATACAGAGAAAGCTGAGGTGCTCAGTGACTTCTTTGCCTCAGTCTTCACTAGCAAGGGCTCTAGCTACACCACCCAAGCTGCAGAAAGCAAAGGTAGGAACAGGGAGAAGGAACATCTACCTGCTGTAAGTGAAGATCAGGTTCGAGACCATCTATAGAACCTGAAGATGCACAAATCTGAGGGATCTGACAAGATCTTTCTGTGGGTTCTGAGGGAACTGGTGGATGAAGTTGCCAAGCTGCTATCCATCATATTTGAAAAGTCATGGAAGTCTGGTGAAGTTCCCACTAATTGGAAAAGGGGAAATATAACCTCCATTTTCAAGAAGAAAAAAAAAAGAAGATCCAGGGAACTACAGGGCAGTCAGTCTCTCCTCTGTGCCTGGCAAGATCATGAAGCAGATCGTCCTGAAGGCCCTACTAATGTGCATGGAAAATAAAGATGAGGTGATTGGTGGTAACCAAAATAGCTTCACCGAGGGCTAGTCATGCCCGACAAACTTGGTGGCCTTTTATGATGGAGTTACAGCATCAGTGGATAAAGGAAGAGCTACTGACGTCATCTACCTGGACTTGTGCAAAGCATTTGACACTGTCCCCGCATGAACATCCTGGTCACCAAATTGGAGAAAATAGATTTGACACATGGTCCACTCTCTGGATAAGGAATTGGCTGGATGGTCTCACTCTGAGAGTAGTGGTCAACAGCTTAGTGTCCAAGTGGAAACTGGTGACAAGTGGTGTTCATCAGGGATTGGTGCTGGGACTGGTGTTATTTAGCATCTTTGTAAGCAACATGGATGGTGGGATTGAATGCACCCTCAGCAAGTTTGCAGATGACACCAAGCTGAGTGGTGCAGTTGACGTGCTAGAGGGAAGGGGTGCACAACCCAGTGAGGTTGAGGTTGCCTCCTCCCTGAAAGCGTTCAAGGCCAGGCTGGGTGGCGTTGTGAGCAACCTGATCTAGTGCGAGGTGTCCTGCCTATAGCAAGAGATGATCTTAAAGGTCCCTTCCAACCCAAAGTATTCTATGATTCTGTGATTTATTACTTTTGGAGCTCTTTAATAGAGTTCTTTTTAAAGGAGTGATTAACGTTTTTCACTTACTGATAATAATCTTGCTCATAATATTTTTGCGAGTACAGGAGGAAGTTAGCAGGGTAGAGATTTGTTGTATTTATATGATGCAGTAGCAACTCATCTAATGTCTTTGATCTCACAGGTGATAATTTTAATACAGAGGTTCTAAACATTTTGCTTTTGGGTTCCTTTCAGGAAATGCTTAATTAATTTTAAGACAAAATAGTTATGTAGTTTATATGGGGAAACACTATCTTAAAGTCCAGAGTTTGATGTGTCACTACTCCCTGTTGCAATATGTGTATATATATATTTTGCATTTACATCAAGATGTGATGTGATTGAATCATAGTTTTCAAGCAATTGTATAGGCCTAGCTAAAAAGTTTGGTGTTTAGTATCATTACTTGCTGACCAATTTGGTCAGAAACAAAACAGTTGCTACCTATATTGCTTCCATCTATTGCAGTGTCAATCTTGTGTGCGTTTAGCTGTTATCATGTCTCAAGCGTGTTCCTAGATGAACCTTACGTCACGCATAACATAGTGAAAGCATGCTACTTCCTAGAGTTACATTTTGAGCTTCCCTTACCCTCTAAGAATGAATTATTAAAAAAAAAATCAAAAACCCAGAACAATACCAAACAAACAAACAAAAACAACAAAAAAACCCACTTTCAAATGTCTTGAGAACAAAAGGCAGGGAAAACTTTGGTATAGAAGAAGTTTGACTATTCACATAAGAAAAAAAATGGGGAGGGCAAAGTGAGGATATTTAGTAAGGAAGGGGGATAGTGCTGATTTGTATTCTTATTCTTCCCCAGAAAATCTCTTAAAAATGAGCTTTGTTTTCTCATCCTACATTGATGTACACAAGCATACTCTGCAGCTCATTCTAGGAGGCAGAATTTAGATATAAAAGCTTAAGATCACCTGTGTTGCACATCCTTTTCATTAAACCAAGAACAGATCCCGTGCAGAAAAGCTTTGGACATATCTATCACTGGCTCGGATGTCCCCAAGTGTGAAAAAGTGAATGAAGAAATTGATATGAGGCACGTTGGGGGTGTATGTGGTGGCTCCGATTACGCATTAGGAACAGCAGTATGAAATGTGGAAGTAGAACTTCCTGGTACACAGCAGTAAGATAATTGCAGTACAACAAAATACAATGGTATCTGAGCTGAGTGACAGACTCTGTGGCAGGAGAAAAATGTCCTGTCACATCTACTGTAAGATATTGTGACAAGCTGACTTATAATGGTATTGTATATTAAGAACATGCAGGAGACGTCCATCTGCCTTGCTTTGACACTGATAGTGCCAATTCCAGCTGGCTAACTATAGCAGATAAAAATGATACTTGTGGTGGAAGAACAGGTGATCATAAAATAGTATTTTTGCATCTTTTGTTTTTAGAAAGTGTAGGCTTGTGTTCTGATGTGAACTGACTCCCAGCCTCCTCTGGTTCTAATTCTGTTTATGCCAGTAGTGGAACTTAAGGCCACAAATACTGGTGTAATCTGGGGTTTGGAAATACACAACTGTTGGTATAAAAGACTGATTTTTCTCTTGAGTTTGATACTAGAACTCCTAAATGATGCAGTGGCTATCAAAGTGCTTGTAGAGGGATTATTACTGAAAGTCTTGCTGATACACAGACAACAGCAGTCACACAGTTATTTGCTCTTCTGATCACAGTAACCAGAAGATTAATCCCTGTCTTAGATGTAGCTGACAGTAATTCACATTTATGATCCTTGAAGACATGATAATTACCATGTGTGTTACACAGACAAAAAAAAATCTTCAATGGTGTTTAAACAACAGCAACACAAAAACCCAACCAAACAATAAAAAAACCCTACCCTGCTGTTACTGAATGAAAATACCAATCTGAAAGATAACTCCTTAAGACCAATGTGGTATTAAGATGCAAATGTTATTTTATTATGGTGCTGAATGCATGAGGGAATTGCTCCACCTAATCATGCATGCCTGGCACAAAAAGTCTTCAGATTATAAACATTTTACTCAATGCATTTAAAATTGCATAAGCATTACTGATCTGTTGGTATGAACTATTTGGTACAATCTGATTGGATTAAGGCCAGTTGGTGTGTTTTGTTTGAATATACATTCAGTTGGCAAATCTAGTGGCCATATTTAGTTATTCTTCTTTACTTCCCTGTGTGCTGCCTCAGTTCCTTGCGGTTTACCACCATGATTACTCAAAATGCTGTGAAATGTAGATAGCATAAATCACATTATAAAATGTACCACAAGATAAAATGTAGACATGGGAAGATGTAAAAATATGCCTTGTGACATATTGGTATAATCTTTACACTATCACAACCGTGTTTAAGTCACTTCCTGCATATCTACTTGTTGGCAAACTGAGCATCTAAGAATGCATTTTGATGCTCGATGTGCTGTCTATTGCAAGGAACACCAAGAGATTTGAAATCCTCTCTTTTCACTGGCTCCAGTAGCTCCCTCTCTCCCTTAATCAGTGGGCTCTCTTTGACAACTGTTTCTTTTGGACTGTAAGTCCATCAGCCTTAAAAATGAGGTTCAGGAAAGTGAGTGTCAGGACTTTCTTGCCAGCAATACCTCCTTGTGAGAGAGCACAAGAATTGACACAAAAATCATTCCATGTGGATTTCACACTGCTGCAAATGAAATGAGAAAGCCAGATGTAACAACAAACAGAAGACAAGAATGTGATACTTAGGATTAAATAGAAGAAAAAAAATCAATTTAGAGAAATAAAAGAATAAAGCAATATTCTGATGGTCTTGTCTGAAATAAGGAGAAACATTTAGTCATTGCCTGAGTGTGATCTGGATCACTGTCTGTGAGTAGTGCTCACTAACTGCAGTTAAGTAGTACTATTGCAAGCATCTGTGCAGGCAGCCTACCATCCGCTAGCAAGCAGCCCAGCAGGTCTGTGTACCCTTGTCGTGTATTTGCCAACAGGCTCACAACTGACTTATTTTTAAAAGTATTTTCAGGTAATTTTTTGGTATTCTTGGTGCTAGACGAAAGTGCATGGGTATTCCTAACTTTTACAAAAATTGCTTGTGGCTGAGCTGTATTTTCACCCTTCTCTTTGTTTGAGCACACTTATTTA
Source organism: Numida meleagris (assembly GCF_002078875.1). Classification (NCBI taxonomy): domain Eukaryota; kingdom Metazoa; phylum Chordata; class Aves; order Galliformes; family Numididae; genus Numida; species Numida meleagris. The sequence continues at coordinate 31,301,130 of NC_034413.1, read as the reverse complement.
TGGCAAGCAAACCTACAAAACAGCAGTCATTTGACAGCAGCAGCAGTACTCGATCAGCTAATGGTAGTAACACTGTTTACTGCCTCTCTGTGTGTGCTGAAAGGTGCCTTGGAGTTCTCTGCTTTCCATTAATTATGTATTTAAGATATATCTTGACTTAATTCCTTTCAATTGCTTCTCACTTCAATGTCTGAAAAAGCTGAAATATGATGTATATGCTCATCTTTCTGCTTCTGTATTTGTGCCACTAAATTAGTACTCTGTGTTTCATTGTTTTTGACAAATATAATTAGGGGAGAAATCTGCCTGATGGGATTTACAATAAAATGGATTAAATTGCATCAAACTGTCATGCCTGTCTACAGCATTTTAAGAATGTTCTAACGTTGTATTGGTGTTGGAGATGTCATTTCCTGCTGCTTGTATACCCATAGCTTCTTTCTTCCTAGTCTGCAATCACAGGTGTATTTTGGGGTCACGGTCCCTTGGCCATCATGTATTTCTTCATCCAGCCACCTCAGCCGATGTCCAGCTTGTTCATAAGGAGTTCATACTTCAGACCCTTCTGACTTTGCTCATACAGTCACTGTTTGTCAGTGGAGAATTAGATCCAACATGAATAAAGTTTCATGTGATTGACACCATTCCATTTCAGACTCAGCTGGAGTAATTCTGTTGTTCAAATATTGTATTGCAGATGTCTCTGTAGCCTAATTCTGTCTCACAACTGTGTGGTGGAAAAAGAAATAAATGTAGAAATGTCTGTGGAATGAATTATAGGCCTGGCCTTATGCCATGTTCTTTAGGAGTCTTGTGGGGGCTAAAACGCTGTGCAGTAATGCACTCTAGGATACCCTTGTTTCCAAGCTTAGAGTAACAAAATTCCGGGAAATTGGCACATCTTGCAAGCAGTGCATTATTAAGTTAAATATAAAGGATGTTTTAGATAACTGATCTTTCAATTTCAAATCTTACTCTCTTTATCTTGAAAAAAAGGTAGTGTCTTAGGGACCACTTCAGCACATAAAAAATGTTGAGGTGCTTTCAAACAGAGAAGAGAAGCAGGAGGGAAAAAAACAACCAAACAACCGAGTGCTGAGAACCACATTCTCCAGATATGAGACCCTTGGCAGATTCATATTAACAACATCCAAAACGTGTTTGGTTTTTCTTCTCAATGCATGTGAAATGTTGTGGCTAAGAGCCTGGATCCAACTTACTGAATGAGGAGCTGCCTAGGGCAGTCAACAGGAATATGTCTAAGGAGAACAGTATGTCTTAAATATTCCCCTTCTTGTGCTGCACTGTGGCTTCTCACTTCATTTGGCCTGCTGAGCAATCACTTCAGTGTTCAGTAAGAGCTGGATATTGATGGTTAGAAGTTGGTCTATATTGTTCTAAGCTTATTGAAAGACTTGGATGTTGGGACAGCAGAAGATGGGGTTTGTGTGCATAGACTTAATCAGTAAGTTTATTGCTACTTATGGTTTTATTTCTACTGTACCAATAATTGAGTAAATACTCGGTTTAAAGGAGAAAAGGAGGTGGTAATAGGGAATTTTGGTGTTTAGGGTGCTATCAGAGCAGTTTAAACCCAAGATCTTTGGATGGCTGTTTGGGATTTTCTTCAGAGACTGAATGCTGACAGGAATATGATGCCCATTTAAATCTAGTTTTCAAAACTTAATGCTGGAAAGCAGTGCTTATTTTCTATTGGCACAGTTGCTAGCTTATTTGCATAGATTTTATATATTTTATTTTAGATGTTTGAGTGTATGAGATTTTCATTCTATTAACTTTTATTTATAATGAGAAGAGCAATATTTGATTCTCTTCTGTGTCCATGGATTACTTAACAGTAAGGACAGTGAAGTACAAAATGGTATAAAAAGCAGTGTCTTGAAAAGTTTAACATAGAGCCTCTGGCTTTCTTGTGTACAGTTAAGAGTAACTATGATTGCCAAAGGAACTATTTAAGAGTCAGATGATTCAGAAGAACAGAAAAGAAACAGCATTCAAAATGCAGAATATTCTGCATCATCTACAGTAATAGATCTTCATTCCAAAGCATTAGGGCAATAAAAACGCACTAGATTTTTTGGTAATACTTGTGACTTGCCAGATAACTGACCAAGTTTTAACTATTTCTTCCTGAGTGTTGCAATACAATATAGCTTTAATGAATTTGTCTTCATTTTACAGGTCAAGCTTTAAAGATATCAGCAGAGGCTTTTACCAGTGATCCCTGCTATTTGCCTAAGAGGCAGGCTGTTGTCCAAACAGCACGATCTCTTCTTACAGCTGTCACACGACTTCTTATTCTGGCAGATATGGTTGATGTGGCATACTTACTGGAACATTTAACTGTGGTAAGTATAATTTGACTTAACTCAGCCTCTTTGGCCAGAAAGGTGTTTTTTGACTTTTTTTTGGCCTTGAAAATTCTTTTTTGCTATGTACACATAATACCCTAGAAATTGGTGAAAGTGTTGATTTGTAGGAAATGGAAAAAAATAAGTGCCCTACATCTAAGTTAGCAGATTTTATTTGGAGAAGGAAATAGTTATCCATAAAATTATATTTTAAGTTCCTTCCATTCTTTATTTCCTATTTATGCATGAAACCTTCTTGATATTTGTGTGCAGGACAATTGATCTCTAGAGAAATTTGAAGGTGGAATTTTATGTGGATATTTAGGGAGGGAAGGAACCAAGTAGGTCAAGGTCTCTCTTTGTATTCAAGTCAGTTTGAGATAGAGGAGCTACAAAGAGAGGGAGGGAGATGTCTTAGAAAGGCCTCTGATGGCTCCCCAGCTCCAGCTATTTATTCGCAGACCGCAGACAGAAAAGGTTTGAAAGTTCTGAAACGTCTTTAAAAATTGTGCAGTAGAAAATACTCTTTAAAAGCCACTTAATTTTTCATTGTGGAGAAAGAATTATTTTGGAAGTAACTATGTCAGTCAGCTGCAAAACACTATTTTTGAACATAGTCACCACCAACAACTGTACATTTTCACCAGTAATGGACATGAGTCTGATCTTGTTCAGTATCTTCATCAGTGACCTTGACGAGGGGAGAGTGTCCACCCTCAGTAAGTACACAGATGATACAAAGGTGCGAGGAGTGGCTGACACACTGGAAGGCTATGCTGCCATTCAGCAAGACCTGGACAGACTGGAGAGCTGGGCAGCAATAAACTAGGTGAGGTTTAACAAAAGCAAGTGTAAAGTCTTGCACCTGGGGAGGAATAGCCGCAAGTATCAGTACAGGCTGGGATGTGACCTCCTGGAGAGGAGCTCTGCAGAGAAGGACCTGGGGGTCCTGGTGGACAACAGGTTGGCCATGAACCAGCAGTGTGCCCTGGTGTCCAAGAAGGCCAATAGGATCCTGGGGTGCATTAAAAGGAGCGTGGCCAGCAGGTCAAGGGAGGTGATCCTCCCCCTCTGTTCTGCCCTCAGAACAGGCCCTTCAGGCCTCACCTGGAGTACTGTATCCAGTTCTGGGCTCCCTGATACAAAAAAGACAGAGATCTCCTGGAGAGAGTCCAGTGGAAGGCCACAAAGATGATAAAGGGCCTGCAGCATCTCCCCTGTGAGGAAAGGCTGAGTGAACTGGATCTGTTCAACCCTGAGAAGAGAAGACTCAGAGGTGATCTTATTAATGCTTATAAATATCTTAAGTGTGGGAGTCAAAGGAACATGGCCAACCTCTTTTCAGCAGTCTATGGGGACAGGACAAGGGGAAACGGCCATAAACTTGAGCATAGGAAGTTCTGCACCAATATGCGAAGGAACTTCTTCACAGTGAGGGTGATGGAGCACTGGAACAGGCTGCCCAGGGGGGTTGTAGATTCTTCTCTGGAGATATTCAAGACCCACCTGGATGCCTACCTGGGGGCCTGCTTTGCAAGGGAGTTGTACTCGATGATCTCTAGAGGTCCCTTCCAACCCCTACCATTCTGTGATGCTGTGAAAAGCCTGCATGCTGTGCTTGTGATAAAATCTGTATGGCTGTCCAGAACTTGGTTGGTCTTTCACACTGCTGTAGCTACTGCTGAAACAAATCACCCACCACCACGCTGCGCTCACATCCACTGTTTGGTCTCCATAAATGTTCAGCAAGCACTGATGGATGTCAGTGGGTGCAATTTTTTTTTTGCATGGAGGAATTCAATGACATACCTTTGTTATGCACTTCACAGAATCACAGAATTGTAGGCTTTGGAAGGGACTTCAAGAGATCATCGAGTCCAGACTCCTTGCTAAAGCATGTTCCCTACGATAGGTCAGACAGTTAGGTGTCCAGACAGCTCTTGAATATCTCCATAGAAGGAGACTCCACCATCTCTCTGGGCAACCTGTTCCAGTGCTGCATCACCCTTATGATAAAGAAGTTCTTCCACATGCTCGTATAGAACTTCCTATATTCAAGTTTTAGACCATTGCTCCTATCGCGATGCACCACTGAGAAGAGCTTGACCTCATCCATTTGCCTCCCACCTCCCTTTAGATATTTATAAATATTTATCAGATCTTCCCTTGGTCTTCTTTTTTCCAGGCTGAAGTGACCCAGGTTACTCAGCCTTTCCTCATATGGTAGATGCTCCAGCCCCTTTATCATCCTTGTGACCCTCTGCTGGACTGCTTCTAGTAGATACCTGTCTTTTTTGAAATGGGGAGCCCAGAACTGGACACAGCATTCTAAATGTTACCTCACCAGGGCAGAGTAGAAGGGTAGGATCACCTCCCTCCACCTTCTGGCCACGCTCTTTTTAATGCATGCCATGATCCCATTGGCCTTCTTGGCCACAGGAGCACACTGCTTGGTCATGGCCAGTCTGTTGTCCACCAAAACATCAAGATCCTTCTCTGTAGAACTCCTCTCCAGCAGGTCATCACCTAACCTATACTGATGCATGTGGTTATTCCTCCCCAGATGCAAGACTCTACTCTTGCTCTTGTGAAACCTCATCAGGTTCCTCTCTGCCCAACTCTCTAGCCTGCCCAGGTCTTGCTGAGTAGCAGCACAGCCTTCTGGTGTGTTAGCCAGTCCTTCCAGCTTTGTATCATCAGCAAACTTGCTGAGTGTGGACTCCATCCCTTCATCCAGGTTGTTGATGAAGATGTTGAGCAAGATGGGACCCAGCACTGACCCTGGGGAACACTGCTAGTTATTGGCCTCCAGCCAGACTCTGTGCTATTGATGATAACACTCTGAGCTCTGCTAGTCAGCCATTTCTCAATTTACCTCACCATCCACTCATCTATCCCACAATTTCTAAGTTTCATAACAAGGATGTTGTGGGAGACAGTGCTGAAGTCAAGGTACACAACATTCACTACTCTCCCCCCATCTATCCAATCAGTGATGACATCATAGAAGGCTACCAGGCTGGTTGAGCATGATTTCCCCTTGGTGAATTCATGTTGACTACTTCTGATAGCCTTCTTCTCTTCCATTTGCTTGGAGATGGCATTCAGAATATTCCATCACCTTTCCAGGGGTGGAGGCGAGGCTGACTGGCCTCTAGTTTCCCAGATCTTCCTTCTTGCGCTTTTTGAAGACTGGAGTGACATTGGCTATCTTCCAGTCTTCAGGTACCTCTCCCATTCACCAAGACCTTTCAAAGATGATAGAGAGCAGTTCAGCAATCACCTCTGCCAGCTCCCTCAGCACACGTGAGTGCATCCCACTGAGGTCCATGGATTTGCGTGTGTTGATTTTGGCTAGACATTCTCTGACCAGATCCTCCTCGACCAATGGGAAGTCTTCCTTTCCCCAGACTCTCTCTTACTTCCAGGGTCTGGGATTCCTGAGGTCTAGTCTTAGCATTAAAGATTAAAGCAAAGCAGGCATTTAGAATCTCCACGTTCTCAGCGTCCCCTGTTACCAGGGCGCCCACCTCATTTAGCAGGGGACCCACATTTTCCCTAGTCTTCCTCTTACTGTTGACATACTTAAAAAAAACCTTTCTTCTCCTCCTTTACCTCCTTTGGAAGATTTCATTCCATGAGGGCCTTAGCCTTCCTCATTGCATCGCTACAGATCCTGACAACATTCCTATATTCTTCCCTGGTGGACAGACCCTTTTCCCACATTTCATGGACTTTATTTCCTTTTAGTTTATCCATAGGTTCCTCACTCATCCACGCAGGCCTCCTGCCACCTTTCCCTGATTTCTTACTCTTAGGGATGCACGTCAGATGCCGTTTTGTCAGAGTGCACCTTAGTTGCCATCTGCCACATGGCAAAAAAAAATTAATGGAGTATTGGTGGGAAGGTTCAGCTTCTACTGCCATATCGTCAACATCTGCCTCTGACATCATGGGCCAACATAATAAAATAGGAGGCATTACTTTCGGAGTAGCCCTTGTATTATAAGGACTTTCTGAGTCATTTCATTCTGAGTCATCTTTTTTTTTCCTTTCCATGTCTCTCTTTGTTCAGCAAGGATGGCCCTGTTCTATTAACATATAAAGCTAACCTGTGGTTGTGCTTCTATTCAATAATTAGGCAAAACTATGTCCATTTATGTTAAGCAACATCAGTATAATTTCCTGCCTACATGAATTCCTTTGCTGTCCATTGTAGTGTCTCAAATGACTTTAATGTTGCCAGCGTTGTGCTTCTGACTCCCAAAATGTGTCACTGTGTTCCTTCACTGGCTGCTCACTGCGTTCTGTCTAGTGTGTGTCTTCTCTGGGAAGAGTGAGGAATTATTCTCTTCCAGTTCCCTTTTATATTCTAGCATCTTATAGACCGATTAAAAAAATAATAAAATGAGGTTTTACTGACTTCAAAATGTTTGGGGTAGACAGGAGATCAAAATTTAGCTCCCAATCACATTAGGAAGAAATGTTGCTTCATACTGCAGTATTTCATAATAAAACAATGTCGTTTGGGTTCAAGTGCTTTATTTGAAACATTCAGCTTTGACAATTGCTGGAGGTGCAGCATACGGTAAAATGAGCACTGACTTTCAGAAAAGTCTATATTGTTATATCCTGGCTGTAAGATAGTGGCCTCTTTTGTAGTGTTTGTGGGAAAAAAAATCTTAAATTATTGTATTTTCAATTGGTAACCCATTGCATTTTTACACAAGTATTTTCATAATGTTAGATGCACTCTTATAAAATGCTTTCAGTGTGTTTTACATAAGATAACTGTATTTGGGAAGTTTGCTTTCCCACAGTCTCGGTATTTCTAAACAACCCTTTAAATCATTTCATGATTTTCATTTGAAATTGAAAGCAATTAATAATTGTAAATTGTAGTGATTGCAAAGAACCATCAGAGAAACTCCAACTCTGCAAGGAGTGCAGTTATCTTTCTCTTCCATACTTTAGTTTAATTCTCTTAATAGGAGTCAGAACTGAATTCCTCATTTAAGTCTCAGAATAAATCTATGTGGTATAACTCTCTTCAGAATGCCTGTGTAAAATGCCTCATCCTAGTCCTTAGAAGGAGAAGATACATTTTCCATGATTTAGTCTCTGCACTGGCTCAACTAAACTCAACAACATTGGTATTGGTTGTCATGGCATCTTGTTGACATCTAATCAGGAAATGGACTTAGAAGATTTAGAAATAGACTTAGATTAGATTTAGCAGATTTAGAAGATTTAGAAGAGGTAATTTCAACACATGCTAGTGAACCACATTCAAATGAGATTCTGAGCTCTATCCAGCTGAGCCAGATTTAAATAAGACTCATTATTTTAATTTTAATTTCATTCTTTCAAAGGCCTTAACTTCAATTATTGGACCTTAGAACTCCCTTAGGAATTCCTTTTTTCTTCTATATTGCCTTTTTACAGCCTATATGTTGTATCAGCTCTAATATTCTCAGTGTCTACAGGTTCATATGACTTGGAAATCAACTTTCTTAAAAAAAAAAGTCAATAGCTTTTTTTTTTTGCTTTTAATAACATTTTAATAGTTCTACCATTTTATTCTTCTTTTCACAAAGATGTGAAAAAAAAGTTATGCTGTTATTAATCATTTGAGAAGTGAGATATTTCATTGTTTTTATTTCCATAACTCTGTACCCTGTAATAGTCATAAAATCACAAAAAGTTTGTGACAGAAACAAACTTAAATTTTAAAATTGAGAAAAAAATAATAAAAAATGTAAAATGAATTAGAATAACAAAATAAAAATTGTAACCACAGAAAACTTTTGTTTCTATACATAAAATGAACGAAAGTAGTCCACCATCATCAAATATTAATATATTAATAAAATTATAATTTAATTAATATCAATTATTTAATGTTAACCATTCAATTAATGTTCATATAAATATTTAGTTAGCATATTAAATTTCATGGGGAATTTTCTGTTTATGTTGTTTTTAAACCCATTTAGCAAAGGGTACTGAATTTAGTCTCGTTCATTCAATAAATTAGATTAATTAGATCACAATCATTCAAAGCATTTAATACCATGCTTCCTTCTACTGGGAGAATGCAGTCTGAGTTTTTTCACTGTAATTTCCTCTGCAATCTTTGTACAAGAATATGATGGAGACAGTGACAATTTGACTAGCTGTCATATACAGCCTCTTTTAGTGTTATCTATCATCTGTCATGTCTGCCATTCTATGTGTACCTGAGAAAAAGGATGAACCACATCTACTTCTTCCAGTTTGTAGTCTGTAAGACCGCTGTGCTTTCCATACAGAAATGCAGAATGGTTGAGGTTGGAAAGGACTTCTGGGTCCATCTGGTCCAACCCTGCTGCTCAAGCAGTGACACCTAGAGCAGGTTGCCCAGGACAACATTTAAGTGGTTTTTGAAGATCTTCACGTAGGAGATTCTGCTGCCTCTCTGAGCAACCTGTGCCTGTGCTCCATTGCCTGCACAGTGCAGAAGTGCTTCTTGGTGTTTTTAGATGGAATATCTTGCCCACTGACTCTGATCCTGGGACTGGACACCACTGAAAAGAGCCATTGTGAACATGAGTCTTTTATGAAATTTCACTAGTAAGGTGGAGATAATTTTGGTTCTTTACATAATCCTATGGTATCTTCAACCAGCAAAGATCCTATAGTACCTTCACCCCCAAAAAACAGTAAAGCCAGTACAAAGCTGACTGACTGATTTCTAGTGAAATTTGCAGCCTTACAAAAGTATGATGGTACAGTGCAAATGTTCATTTTAATTAGAGTTGACTGAGAAAATAAAATACATCACACTAATGAAAATAGTTTCTTCTTTAAACAACTTAAATTTTTTAAATAGGCAAGAGTTTAAATCATAGAATCATAGAATTGCCAGAGTTGGAAAAGACCTCCAAGATCATCTAGTCCAACCATCCGCCTACCACCACTATTTCCCCACTAAACCACGTCCCTTAGCACAACATCTAAGCATTTCATGAACACCTCCAGGGATGGTGACTCAGCCACCTCCCTGGGCAGCCCGTTCCAGTGCCTGACCACTCTTTTGGAGGAGAATTTTTTCCTAATAGTTGTTGATATCTGATTTTCCATGCTTACTTTACATCTTGACATCTCTAACCAAAACTGCATTGTGAAAAACATAGACAGAGCCATCTCATGTATCACATTCTTTGATTCAGAGCTGCATTACCAGCCTCATTCATTATGGCTAGTGATGCTCAATATTATTTAATTAAGTGAATTAACAGACTAATGGAACTGCTTGAATTTATTGATCAAGGGAGAACAGCAAAACAGTAACAAGTTCTGACCATTTCATTCATAGTGTGTCGGCAGTCTGCTTGTCTCTTATCTATTTCAGATCATGCTGAAACAGCATGATTTGTCTGTCTTTTTTCCCTTTTTGTCATGCTTGTAGATTTACTTTTTAAGTCTTCATATTTTTCACAAATACCTCAGACAGTGGATCTTTGTAAAGTATTTGCTTAGAGTTATTTAACTCCTGTCAGGAAAAAAAAATGTCAATGACTACAAATAAGAAGCAACTTGAGAACTGGGGCATTGTAGGTATAGTTCTTCGTATTCTTCCCTTCCCTGCAAAGGAAGCATTAAAAATGCAGGGGAGAGGTAGTATGGTGACACAGAAGAAAGGCAAGTCATTTTAGGCTTATCTATCTTTCAGGTTTAGGGATTTGGCTTTACTTGCATAACTCTGCTTAGTGCAGAATTTGACTTGCTTGCCACATTACCTTCTGATTGCTTTCTGTTGTGGTACCATGCAACATTAAAAAAAAAAAGAAAAAAAAGAAGAAAAAATTCATAGACTATCCTGGGAGTAGAGGGTCAGTTTTTAAAATCAGAAATGATCAGAGTCTTCTCACCTTTTCTTTGGTATGGATTGATCACCACCACAATAGAAGCCTGTGAAAACAAGGGATGTTAAAAAGTTAACAGGAGTGTTTGAGATTGGATTTGGCTTCTTCTGTGGTTCATACTCATATTTTTCTCATCAACCACCAGAAATGGATTATTACTGAGATCAGTATATGACACATGGAATGTAGTTATTTGTAATTAGAGCTACAGTATTTATCATGACACTCCATAAATTCTGTGGTAATCTGTAATGTGCAATAAATGACAAAGAAAAAGCAGCTCCTAAGAATTACTTTTCGAAGAGTTGCATTTCTCAAAGTGAACATTCTCTTGCATGCAAAAGGAACGTGGATACCCTTCTGTTTTTGTTATCTTGGCTGTGCTACTTTGTGACCCCCTAATGACTCACAGCTTTCCAACCCCTAGGGCTTCCCTTGAAACAGCATCACTTAATGACTCCAGCAAACTGTTGCTAAGGAACAGGCTCCACAGTGGCTACGATGCTGTTTATGTAACATCCCTGCTTTCAGTCTTCATATGGGAATTGCTGAAAAAAGAACATCATCCTTTTCTTGCAAGTCAGAAACATGGCTTTGAAGGGATCTTAACTGGCCAGCTTCAGATGGAACTACTCCAGAATTTCTTTGAAATGACCAAGCCTGAAGTCTCCCAGATTTGTTTTACCAGAGCACAAGAAAACCAAATGGAATATTGTAGCTGTATTTTCAAGAGAAAAACACAACGCTGGGTTATAATCACACTAAAATGAAAAGATCTTAAAACAAAACACACTTAAATGAAAAGATTTGAAAGCAAATCCATTTCTTGTTTCTTTGTAGTATAGACATTTCCCATCAGTCTTACTTCCACTTTTCCTCTCCAGAGCTTCCTGGTCTGCAATAGACTCTTCAGACTTGTCTTTAGGTGTATTGAAAGCTTTCTTTACTGCCACATCTCAGGTGTAGGAGTGGGTCAGCTCCCTTAGGAGTTCGTGCTTAGAAGTTTCATAGCTTTGCTTCAGCTGCAGGCAGCTTGACTGCTTTTTTTTTGCTGTTTTCTGTCCTACCCAACAACCTAGAAGGGTCTCCATGAGCAAAGCATGCCTGTTAGGTTTGAGAGAGGATAATTTCCCTTTCTTCCAGAGTGTCTGCTTGATTCAGTGTACAGTATTAGGGGCAAACGCTCACCTTTAGGAGTGACAAGGCAAGTAAATACGCAGCAGCCTTCCTCCTTGCTGCTAAGCCACCACCTTTAGAGTCATGAATCATAATAACAAGAGAGAATTATGCCCATATACCACACCTTAGCAAAAGAAGATAAAGTAACAGGAAGGAGTAGGCTGCCCTCTTAAAACTCTATAAAACTGTGCATGTGAAGGCAGGTAGAATGGCCTGGGAAAGGATGATACCAACTTCTTTTTTGTGGTGAATTAAGAGTTAATTATAAGATTCCTAAATCTGGGAAAGGCTTCCTTAGACAGCAATGGTATCTGGTTTTCTCTGAGATGGAGAGAATGTACACAACAACCTATCAATTTCACTAACTAGGAAAAAATATTGACGAAAGCAGATTTATCTGGACTCAGTAATAAGGCTTATTTTGAATGCATAGGGCTTACTTTAGATGAGGTAGAACTTTTCTGGGTTGGTTATTTATATATAATTTATAGATACAAATACATATCTATTTATCTATTCTGTATAAAAATATATTTGTATTTTTTCATAAAATAAATAATTGTAAAGCTTTGCGATCATTTCCTCATGGGTTAACGTGGAATGCGCAAAACTGCTAGAAGTACAACTAAGAGGGAAAAATCAGTATTATATCTCTTAATGAAGAGGTTTGAAAAGTATTTTGAGAAAGTTAAGGTGGGATGTTAGTAGGTGTTTGCTTTCATATATTTATTTATTTGGACTATGTTGATTCCTGTATGCTCTAGACAGGGCCTAGGACTCCAGGGTCCACTGTTGTAGACTGCCTTCAAACCAATAATGAAGAAAGAGCATTTCTAAATTGTTTTCTTTCGAGTAGTTATGCTGTTTTTGTTCTGCATCAACACACTGAAGTGCAGTGCTTCATAGGAGAATAATATGGAAGTGACACTGTAATTTCCTTCTATGAGTGCTAATATCGGAGGGCAAATTCTACATCAGTAAAATGACCTTGGAAATTCAGTATCTCTTGGCAGATTATTTCTTGGTATTATAGTAACGAAGTAAGAATAAGGTAGAATGGTGTGCCTGATCAACAATTTTTTGTACCTCAGGCACACACAGATTATCCTGATCCAAAGGAATTCATTTTATAGCTCACTTTTGCTTTGGAGGCAGAAACGAGAATATGCATGCAAAACAGTATCTGCCTTATCATCAAAATGCATGTCTTCAGACCTTCTTATAATGAGAGCAAAATTATCTGATATTTCCTGGATGGAGGAGGCCATAAACCTCTATAAGAAGGCATGCTACCCATTCCATTAGAGTAAAATATTGTGGGAACAACAACTTTTTTTCATAAATGTGTACTTTCAGTAATTTGAATTTCAGAGAAGTTCTTTAATATTGATTTCAACCATGTCTCCTGTTGATTTAAAGAAGTGCTTTTATTGTAATTTAGTCTCTTGAAGTAGAAGGATGTATTAAAATAGGAAGTTTTTTTTAATGAACTGCTTATGTCAGAATAGAAATTAAATTTTCTTTTCTTCCTTAATTCATCCATATAAAAATAAAGAAAGATTTCACAAATGAATAGTTCGGTGCTATTTTGCTGCCCTGCACAATGGAAAGTGATATTATTAATATTTTGAATGGCAAGTATTGTTTGCCTTTTATGGCTCCAGACAAACCGGAAGAGAGCCATTTCTCTTTTTTGTTTTTGTATAACAAACTGGCTTTTGCAGCACTGGCCCTAAATCTGAGTTAGGCATATAAAGTGAGAACAAGTAAAGGAAGCGTAGCAGGCCATTTCAGAGAATCATAGAATTGTTTGAGTTGGAAGGGACCCTCAAAGTTCATCTAGGCCAACTCCCCTGCAATGGACAGGGACACCTACAGCTTGATTAGGTGCTCCTAGCCCCGCCTGGCCTGACCTTGAATGTCTCCAGGGCTGCGACATCCGCCACCTCTCTGGGCAACTTATTCTTATCAACTGCCATTATCTTAAAAGAACTTCGGTTGTATCATCTTCATGAGTTAGCTAGACTCCCATGCAAGTAATGTTGCAGGTGTGTGATTTGTCAAATAGCGTAATTCATAAACTAAAGAAGCAGTATTTGCTGCCTTTCTCACCTCTTTCTGGTTATATGGAGATTGTATGGTTATTGCCAGGAATAAAACTTAGCACTCCATATTTAACGATCTTACCTCCCACATCTCCAGTTGTATGCAATGAAATACTTCGAATATTTATAATGTCATATTTTTGTTGCCTGGCTTCGTGTTTAGTCTTTATGGTCCATAGTGACATTCCCAGGCTTATCAAGGCATTTCTGTTAAAATTGCAGGGAGTTTTGTCCACCTAAAGTATCTGTGTACTTTTCAAGAGTCTGGTCCATATCACGTCCTAAACTAGGATGCTTCAAATCCAACTTAGATATTGACTTGAACCAAAACCTCAGACCAAGATAAACAAGCTCAAAGTTGTCTGGCACAGAAATCTGAGATTCCAGAAAGGACGAGAAGCGCAGTTGCAAAGAATCACTATCAAATAATAAATAATTATAAAACTAAATCTTAAAAATCAGGAAACAAATGCTTTTAATACTATTGCTCATTCCACAAATACTCATATTATAAATGCGTTTGCTTGCAACAGCTAAACAAGTTAGCAATACTAAACAAAGTAAATCAAATATATTAAATCTTAAATACAAAAACTTTAGTGTGATTTCCTAGTGAATCATTAAGCAACTACTCTGTTTATGTCTCAATATCTTCTCTTTGAAATCAGTGCCTGATTCCACAGGGTCATGGAATCATAAGGGTTGGAAGGAACCTCTGGAGATCATCTTGTCCGACCCCCTGGTAAAGCAGGTTCCCTAGACTATATTGCTGGTGGGTTTTGAATATCTCTAGAGAAGGAGATTCCACAAGCTCTCTGGGCAGCTCGCTCCAGTTCTCTGTCACCCTCAAAGTAAAGAATTTTCTCATGTTCAGGTGGAACTTCCTGTGTTATCCTTAGAATTACGCATTTGGTTTTATGACATAATTAAATTGCTTCCAGTTTACAGGACAACCTTTTGGAGTATGAAGCAGTGGAAGAAAGCATTCTAACTTCAAGGCTTTCAGAGCATCTTTGGAGCAGTGATTAAATCTAGGGCAAAAAAAATCATGCAAGATAATGAAGTTGAACAGAAAAAAATGAAGTCGGTCAGTTTTGTCTTAGCATTTATGTTCTGTCAGTCATGTTGTTAGAGAATTCAGTGCAGTATATTTTGGGTGAGAAAGCTTTCTTTTATTTTTTGGTAGCAAACCTTCTAACTGCAACTGGCAAGTCTAGTTAACCTCCAGTGGTACTGAATGAGGTATAGTAAAATAAGTTATGAACGGATGTAAACACTGCATTATCTTGTTTCTCAGTTTTGAGAGCAGTAAGGCTGAAATAAAGACTGCAACATGTGGAAAATGAGAAGTAATGACTTGCCTGGAGATTCTAGGATGTGTGTCAGTTGCAAATTGCCAATAGAAATCTGGTGCAGCTGTTTGTTGTCCCAGCAGCAGGATTACCTAGTGGTTGTTCAGCATCATCCATAACTGAAGCTTCATTAAATGCCCACAGAACAAGTCATACTGTGGAGCAGTCTACATCCAGGCAGTACTATCTGCTGAAGCTGCTTTCTGCTTTTAAAGAAGGATTGAAGATGACTGGAGTTTTATTATTTTTTTCTCCTTCTGGGGTTCCTTTTCCAATTCAATGGCAATAGTATTAGATAAGGCATAGAGAAGTGTGTTCTGTAGTTATTATCGAGGTGCTTGGTTTGCCAGAAGTGACTGGACATCAGTCAGTTTCTTTTTGTCTTCTGCCTCATTTCCTGGACAGTAGTGCCACATTCAAACTTACAGTAGGTAATTCATATACAGGGTTTGTAACTGTAATAAACCAAGTCTTTTGGGGAGATGTAGAAAATACGTAGCTCTTTCTGGTTATATCAGTGTAGAAAAGTGTTTATAGACTCACTTCTGTGACTAATTACTGTGATAACAGCATATTTGTAAACTACCTATGGCTTTAGTGCTGTTAAATGCTTGCGTGGTGAAGAAGAATATTTATAGATGGATAAATAGCAAAAGCCAGAGGAGAAGTGATTTCCTGAAGGTAGCAAGGAAGCCCCAGCAAAATCACATGTTCAACCTTTGTTAAAAATTTACAGCTCAAATTCTCTAGCTGCTTAACTGAATGACTTCAGTCTCATGTTCTAGGTCTTGGTAATAGTAACATATCAGTGGGAGGGTGTCTTCCTCATCTGTGCATCATTTCATAACTAACTGAAGAGGTATAAAATGTTGTCAACGGTTTACGGGCGTTTGGCCCGGTTCCGTGACGAAGGGAACGGGGGACCCATGGGCCCACACCCCGGGAAAAGGGAAAAAAGGGTAAGGAGATGGCCCTGAGAGCAAAGAGCAGCGGCAACAATCTGAGGAGAAACAAACTAATTTACTAAATAAGATATTGGAATGCAAAACAACACACTATAATACAATATAATTACAATTTAAGCTGATAAATCCAATACAGAGAGAGAGAATGTCCCAAAATCAAGGTAGGCCTTACTCTACTACCGACGATAAGATGGCTGGAGAGTGAGGTGCTGCCAAGATGAGAGACAGCGGAAAAAGGGATGACGTCTCTTGATCTGCAAGCTGTTATCTTTTCCCTCTGTCCGGAAATGGTAACAGAGGAGAAAAGTACCCTGGGAAATGTAGTAGTCCTTCTCTTCTGAGAACCAGGTACATTCACTACATGATGTTATGATGTGGAATACCAATAACAGAAAATCACAAAACCATGACAAATGTATTTGGTTTTTCTGGAGCATCTGTGTTAGCTGCTGTACTACTTGACAAATCACATATATGTGTCAAAGATAGAACCATGCAGGAACTAAGACATTTCACCTGTTTGTGTTTGTTTTCTTTCCCTTACTGAAAGAAATGTAGTTAAGGATGTTTGTTGTTTATTCTATTATTCAATATATCAATCTATATTTTGAGTATGGGGCTGTTAAATACCGATCTCACTTAGGACTCAGGAGCCATATCATGAAAATGCGATACATGGGAAAATAAAAACATGTATTCTGAAGCATATCACCTAGAGAAAAGATACTTACAAAATCTTAAGGAATTGAATTTATAAGTGATTTTGTTTCTTGTTGTTGTATTCTTCCCTATTCCAGTGTATCGGTCTTGCTACTATTTTGGAAGGTGAGAAAATTGTTTACAGCATACCTCTGTAATTTTCTATCAATGATGTAGCAAACATTCATATCAGATCCTAAAGGAAAGGTAGATGATTTTATTATAAAAAAAAGAAACTAAACAGTATGGTCACTCTTGCTGTGACCATCTCTGCTCGCAAGCACTAGACCGTGTGCTATGTCCATAAAGTCCATCCAGCAGTCAGGCCAGATATTAGGTGCGGGATCTGTTGTGATGACCAGGTGGTTGAGAGGCACCATCTGTCAGGTCCTTTAGGTGTCTCTGTGGTATGACATCTCCCATTTGCCTTTCACACAACTATTAGCCTTTCTTTTGCAGTTCCCTACAGCTGAATTAGTATTGTTCATCTATTTGAAAAATACCAGTACCGCTTTTAATAATGTGTAGGTGAAAGAAGTACTATATTTAAAAGTGAGATTTGAAATAAAGTATAACTAATCTTGTCACAGCTTTCCTGCAGCATCTGAGCACATTGCCCAAGGTCAGACTTCATCCTTGAAGATTAACGCTAAGTAAATTAACTTGATAAAGAGTATCTACTGATATGCTTGTTAGAATGAGGAGTTGAAGCTGCATATGCTTTTGTTAGTTGGAGGAGAAAAAGAAAGAAAGAAAACCACATGAATACATTCTATTAAGTACCATTGCATAGGAAAATAACTAATCTTTAGAGATCAGGTCTGGTTGATCACTAATGTTTTATGTAAACCTTGTCTATGAAATGAAACAGTGGATTTAATTTACTTAAGTTGGGTAATATGTACTCTATTTTGAATTGTAAAATTGATTTCAAAATTGTAGGAATGCGTTCATGTCTAGAATATAGTATACTTGGAGAAGATACAGCTCTATAACATTAGTATGCTTATGCAGGAAACAAACAAGCAAAAACCAAACCACAAATGGTGTGAGTGACAGTATTTCTTTCTTTACCATCACAGTTTCAAAGAACTTTTGAAACATTAAGAAATGTATCCAGTAAATCTGATCTACAAAATACCTACCAGAAGTTTCAAAAGGATCTGGAAAATCTTGATTATTTGGCATACAAACGTCAGCAGGTAAGCATGTGGAAACCATGGTAAGATAAGGAATACTGGGCATATACATGGTGAATGGGAAAAGCAGAACATTTGATAGAGTTATTGTTCTATCAGTAGGGTTTTGTGCTTCATGTAATGTGATTGTGTGAGTCAACAGCAAGGGTGGCAATTCTGTATAATGCATATGGTGTTGGAAGGCATGGTATTTTATTTCTGAACAGTTGTGTTATCATACAGAAAGGTAAAGCAAGAACATAAGGCTTAGAGACTATTAAACATTGCATTAACACACTAAACTTTTTAATTAAAGGGCATAAATGTGCTGTTTGAATTTTGTTTTCATTTGAGAAATGAAATTAAATCCACAAAAGTTAATGGAATCAAATACTTGCTGTACAAGCAAGCCATCAATTTTTTTTTTTTCAGTAAAGAATTTACAAGGCTAGACTGTGTAAAACTTTAAAGTGTACACAGTATTTCACTCATGCTTTTGAGATTGAGGTTAAATTAAGTTGTTAACATGTATTTAATCTTGGACAAACTTTCTGTAAGTTTTGCATGACATCTGTGAAATTGTCATCTCTCATGTTAGGTCTTCATGTTTGTGTTCTTGAGGGGAAAAAAAACCTTTGCCTATCTCAGATCATACTGATGAATTGCTCTATAATTTCTGTGTGGGTTGTTTTATTTTATATTTTTCTGAATTCCGTCACTTGGTGTCAGTGTTGTCAAACACTTCACTTGCTTGGCGGCAGATCAATTCCAGTCTTTATGTCAAGTAATTTATTGGATTGAAAGTGAGGAAAGGGCTCAGAGACAAATGGTAGTTTAACACATGAATCTCTGGTTCTTGAATTGGTGAGGTCAAGGAGCAGTTTCTTAGGTGAATTTCAGTGTGGTGGGAGATGTTATTCTGGTAGTAATATAGCATATTTCTTTGTGCCCTTGGACATGGGGATGCTGACAAACAAAAGACTGTTTCAACTGGAAAGTAATGCTAGTTTTAGCCTGTAACGTGGGTCTATACTACTTGATCTTGAAATTTTGTCAAACATAATCAACATCACATCTGCAAGGGTTCGGAGAGTAGCTCCGAGCCAGGGAAGTATAAATTCTGTAATTGTTTCTAAGGGTATTACTAAT